>NC_056744.1:1339609799-1339702299 GCF_019279795.1 Protopterus annectens | reverse complement strand
ACAGTGTGGGTAACAGTGGTTAATACAACATTACTATTCAGAGAATGCAACAATAAATGCCATACAATACCAGAGTAAACACAACCAGTCCAGTATTTAGAGATTTATTGCCAGGCAGTTACAGATGAATTTAAATATGGCCAATATGGGACTATTACTGTCATATTGTCTGGTTTATTCAGTACAACCCATACAACAATTTTTATACTGCCAGATGACTTTCTACTACTTTGTATTTATTTACTATGACTACGACAAGCAGGATTGTTACTCACCAGCCTCATGATGCAGCCTTTGCAGCCTACATGCACGGGCTTCCTGATTCACAGCCTGCTCAGCTGCAGCTGTAAAGGAAATAGAGACATATTTAGGCATGCCTATCCATCATATACACATGCTGGACTTTTGTAAACAGTAATGGTATGACTGCTGGGACATCACCCCTCTGCCTTGGACCCACTAGTCTAAGACCTCCCTCTTTCTCTGCTTCAAGTCAGCATAGTGGTGCGTGACCTGCTCACCAGTCCGAGGGATACTAGTGGCACTGGTGAGATCACAGGTGAGACGGTCCCAGGCTTCTGCTTTATATTGGGAGCCCTGGTACTAGCCCTACAGGAGTCTCTCATCATGTTTTTTTTTACCAGGAGTCCTACCATGACCTTGGGACTCTTGTTTGCCCCAGCTCTGCACCAGGAAGCACAATCCCTCTCCAACTCCACCTATCCTACCTACAGTGGGAAGCTACAACCAGTTATGAGCTGTATTCCCAGAGGTTTAAATATGGTTGATTTCCCACACTTTGCCATGATTGGATAGTTTTGTATATGTTGAGCTAAGCTAAGCTACGGGCAAACCTTCTTAGCTAAGGTTGGCATTGCTTAAATGGACAGGTTCAGCACTGCTTACCAATGGGCAAATCCACTTGGGCTACTCATTGCTTAGCAGTCACATTTACACAATGCTTACATCTGCTTACCAGATGTAAGCATTGTGTAAATGTGACTGCTAAGGAATGCTTACCAGATGTAAGCATTGTTTAGCAGTCACATTTACACAATGCTTACATCTGGTAAGCAGAGCTGTGCAGTGTTTAGCATTGCTTATTTTTCATTTTATAGACTATCTGCTGTATGACATTGATTCATTATTCATTATGTATTATAAATGTGTTTACTGTCCTTGACATCCCCCAATGTGCTTTCATTACATTTATTCATGTGTGACTATACTGTATGGGGCAGTTCTGTTTGTATGGGGATTTCACAACTTTATTAAACTGACACCTCACATCTGGACCTAATGCAGTACTCCGGTTAACAAATATATGCTATTTAGTAGGTAATACTAAAAGAATTGTTTATGTACTGCTTTCACATGTAAAATGTGATGTGAATTAGTTACAGTGGGGATCAAACGAGGAATGGCTGCTCGCAGAGTGTATGCTCTAACCAATACACTATTGCAATACTCTTTATGTTGGATGTCTCTTGCTATTTAACTTCTTGTGCTGTTTAAGCTGGACTAAGTGTAGCTAAGCAATGGGCACACTCGCGCAGCTACGCTTAAACTTTATCGCATTTATATAAAAAAAAAAGTTTTGTTGTGTTATTTTATCTATACCCTTCAGAATATCCCTGCTAATACTAAACCTGTTATTTTATTAGCATTCTACTTTGTGGGACAATTGTCCCTTTTGGATTTGTATACATTACTTTGATGGGTTGAGAGGTGTGCACTGTGTGCTTATGCTGCCTGTGTTGTCCTAATAACTTGGCTTGGGAGCATACCTCTCAACCTCTTAGAGCAAAATATCTGGACAAAGCTTACAATGATGGGGGGACAAATAAGGGCAGATTTTAAATATTGCACTTACAAACTTAAAAAGTTGATAGAATAATAGGTTTTACATTGGCATGAATTTTCTGATGGATGTTGGATTTTTAAACTCAAATGTTTTGTCATTATTTAATGACTTCAGTCTTCAGCTATTTGCCAGACAGGTACACATTTTAGGGGAAACACCATAAATATGAGGCAAACATCTGGGCATTCTGTAAAAATCTGTACAGTTGAGAGGTATGCTTGGTAGGGATGATTGTCCCTTTTGCCTTTGACCACTTTTGTTTTCCTGATAGGTTGGGGGTGTTAAAAGCTTTTTCGCTCATTTTTAATTGCTGAAAGGCAATTCTGGAATGCAGGGGCATGTATATTGTGAGAACTCTGCTCTCAGACACACCCACTGCACTCGTAGACAGCTCCGTGTCCATTTAACAGCAAAGGCAGCATGCCTTCATGAATATGCAAGGCACGCTGCCGTGTTGTACGGGAATGGTCCATGAAATGCAGGAATAACTTATTCCTGCACGGCTGCTTGCTGAATCCTGGTGAATCACTCTTACCAACTTGCTCTGAAATGTCTCTTGTCCCTGTCCCAGACATAGAGGTCTGGAAAAGTGAGAAAAGCTTGGATTTAGCAGTAAAATGTTATTATTGCAGCTGTTTGATTTGCAATATTATGCTGCCAGGAAGAAGTATTATAACCATTTCTTTGCTAGGTTGTCAGTTCCAACTGCAGGGTAGCTCAACAATATATAATATTACAGGGTTTTAACCAATAAAATCAAACTAGCAGTCTTTATATTGATAATGTACATTGGTTTGCTTAATTAAGGTGAGGCATCTGTAGATCAAACCCACTGGGGAGTTACAGATTATTGCACCCACTATTATATCTATATCCAAGTACCAGCATACAGTCAGAAGGCGACATCAGGGTAATTTTCCTGTGTTTAGTTTTAGGGAAGTTATTTCAGTGATGGCAAAGTGTAGAATAAGAATAAAGAAAATAGATATCTAATATGAGTTAATAAAACTATAAATTACCATTTAATTAAATTACCTAACTATAGATGTCACAGAAATAAATAAAATCAAATAGTGTAGGAGAAAGTAAGACCTTTGACTGCATTCTGAGGTTAATAATGCAGAGAAACAGAGAATGTCAGACTAAGATATTAATTCATGCAAGTAGTAGTTTTACATGTTTATCAGAACCACAGTGTAAAACTTAGATTTTAGAAATAGTACATTTGTCACAGCTATTAAATTATTGTGCTCAGACAATTGTCTGATAATTAAAGTGCATTTACTACACTAGTCAGGTCACTGGAACACTATATAAAGTTACAAATACACCACTATAGGTAAGCACTACTATTGCTAGCAGTTTAAATGTTTAGTACTGTCTGTATACTCTAGCACTAGGTAAGTACTAGGCTAGCTGTCCTTATGGGCTATTTTAAGCCTAACCAAATTCCCTACTAAGAGTGAAAATCAGACACTGTACCATGTGTCTGTGAGACAAACACATTAACTATTAAACCATTGCAAAAGTGAATAGTTATTTGTTTGGTACAATTTTTTGTTTTTAGGTAATTACTAGACTAGCTGCCTTTTGGGTCATTTTGAGCATTACCATTTTCCTTCAAATGTGAGAATCAAACCCTGTAACCTCATGTCTGTTAGGTAAGCATCTTAACCGTTATTCCAACCCTACAGTTCATATATAGGAGCTCAATGCCAATTGACTGACTGATGAATCACAAGTCATATACAGTACTTAAAGCAAATTCAGCAACAGAAATAATATTGGAAAAGTCAGTGCAGGCACTGCATACCCTCTGATTCTCAGTACTGTTAAAACATGCCCACACTGCACTCCAAAAATCACTCATATGCTGCACTTCACAAAACAAATCTGAAAAGCTTAACAATGTCCTGACGACATAAATGTAATTAAATTATTTCTGTCTAATTACTAATGGCACCCTGTATATTTACAAATCACTTTTCTGTTTTCTCCACCTGGTCCTTCAAAACTAAAAGTGTCAGCTACACTACTTTTCCTATCCCACTGTTACTCTGATTTCTCACAAGATATGCTAATTGTTTTGCTTCAGTATATAGACTGGAGCCCTTCATATAGTTGTATTGACCGAACAACTGTTCTTTCCAATTTCCTTAGCCAACTTCCCCTATACAGGACAAGCCATATTCTCTAACCAAACTCAGAAGATGACGTGGTTCTCTGACAGTTTCAAACAACTCCTTAAGGAAAGAGATGAATCCACCAGTAAGTGTAAAAGGACACTTATGGTAAAGCAAACCACTGGAATGTGTACTAATAAAGCAAAGACAAGTACTGTAGAAAATTACAAGCCACATATGTAGACCATCTCTGGCAGTTTTAGAATGTAATAAAACATCCAAGCTAAACCAAAAATTTCCCAAAAACTTGCAGAAGTTGTAATCTTACTGCTTCAATGATCAGTGAACTTTTTGAGATCTTATTTAACCCCACTTCTCACATCCAGTGTACATTTTTAACAACTTAGCTTTTATAACACCTTGACTATTTTTATATAGGCTTCTCGAATACCCCTCTTTCTATGTTAAAAACATATACAAGTTTCAAGTCCAAAACAAATAGAACATGTAAACTGTGGATGCTATTCAAATTTCCATTACATTCACAAGATACTAAAACTAAGTGCACCACAATCTTGAAACCCCTCCCTCACCTTTTCAGTCAGACTCCCACTTCCAAATCCTTGCCCTACAGTTGAAAATATACACTGCTCATAGCGCTGGACATAGTGTGCACACTCTCCTCCACATATGATTTCCATCCTATAGCTAACCATAGAACAAATGCTGGAGTACATTATAAAGTTGAACATTCTTACAAACAGATAACATGGGTTTTGCCCCCAACTACAGGACCCTGATATCCATTTATTCTCTAACCAGTTACATATATTCCACAGTGGAACAAGATAAGCCTACAGATGCTATATTTCTAGAAATTAAAAGTGATTTGATGTTGTACATAATTCATTGATGCACAACAAACTATCAGACACTGGAATTTTATCAGATGGGTTGCAATGGTTTCAGAGCTATCTTATGAATGAAACATTTTGAATACTGTGTCCTGACAGTGCCACTGTAACAGGCACTATTTAAAGGAGTACCTCAAGGATACATTTTAAAACCCTTTCTTTTCTCCCTTTTTGAAAATGAATTAACTTGGGACCTGTCTCAGACAACATGTATCTTACATCCTGATGATATTTTATAAGTAATAGTAGTATAAATATAAACAAACTTAATATTTTTCCTAAAATTTGTATTGAATTCAAATACGTAAATAATACAATCATTCTAATATAATTTTTTGTTAAATGAATATATACGTTATTTACATTTGGCCTAAAATGAACATTTTCCATCAGGAAAGAAATAATGAAACTTCCATTTACCAAAACAATAATTCAAAACACTTGAAAAACATTCAGTCAGAACTGTAGAGAATACGATAATTCAAGAGTTTCAATTAAACCAAAAACTTTGATCCGAGGATTATTAGACCATTTCCTGGGTAAGATTCTTGATTCTTTAACTTTTATTTCTGTAGACGCTGATTCTTCCAGTAATAATAGGAAGTCTTCAATGGTAGGTGGATGAGCTGATTTCCATTTTCTGGTTAAACATTTTCTTGCCACTGCTAAAATTGTCAAAAGGCGGTAGAGACTGGAATTCTTCATGTTATTCATAACATTTACATTCAAGAGAATTAGGGTTTTAGATAAAACAAATGAGTCTAAAAGTAAAGCTTGACAAAATTTGCCAATATCTGTCCAATACTTGTTAAATTTTATAGAATCATAAATAAAATGTTCCCAATCGGCTGGGCATACCAAAGAACACCTCCAACAAACAATAGTACTGGATGATTGTAGTTTAGCAACTTTGCTGGGAGTACAGAAAGCTCTGTGCAAGAATTTCCATGTGAATATTTTCCACATTTGGAGATTAGAAGTTAGTTTCACAGAATATAAAAGATCAGATTTGACTTCTGAAGATACATTTAATATTTGACCTTTATCAATAAATTTCCAAAATTTCTGTTTAGGTATAGTTTTGTAGTTTATTAGGATTTTATAAAGATTAAAAATTGTTAGGCCAATTCTGATTGTTATAAATCAAATTTTACAAATGAAGTATCAGTTTAGGAATAGTTTTAAATGAATAATTATTTATTATTCTGCATAAATCTTGAGCATGGGAAAGAATGCTATGTAAGATAATCCAATCAGTGTCTGAGATGTTATAAATATTTCTTATTTCATGAGTCATGTAACACTGTTAAATTTATTATACACTGAAGCCAGCAAATTAAGTGTTTTGATTCCCATTCTTGAAATATTCTTTTGTGTAGTCTATTGGTATAATTTTTAGGGATTCTGAAATGAATTAGTAGTTCCCACCAAAGTTTTACATCTAAGTTTGAATTAATAAATGTTCTGAAAATGTTATAAATATGATTTATTAAGTTTATTTTTGTAGGCTTTGCGATATTATATTGTAAATTGATGCCTAGTATATAGCATAGACTGACATTTGGATTATCTGCTAAGAGATTACTAGCTAATTTATTTTCATTTAGGAATATGATTGCATGAAGAGATTTTCAGGCAGAAGAGAAATTGGGATCTATCCAGTTAATGACTGCTTTGGGAATGGAGGCTTTAATATGTGATTCAATATCTGGAAAATGTATTCCTCCTAGTTCCCATGGTCTAATATGATGATAAAGAGCTACTCTATTTCTTTTTGAACAAATGTAATAGTTGACTTCCAGAAAGATTCTAAAATTACTTGGAATTGGCTTCACATTAACAAAGATTAACTTTTAATACAAAAAAAATACTGTCATGTTCTTTAGTGAAAAAAAGGTACAAAATACAAACATCATGACCATTGCCGATACACTAAAAAATCGTTGAACTTGCACAAAACTATCCTGACCTTACCTTTGACCAAAACATCTCATTTATTTTCCACATTGAGTCCTGAGTCAACAAAAGTCTTTCTCAGCTAAAAGTTCTTTACACAATATCTGACCTGCTGTCATTAGAAGCCAGGCAATTGTAGCTATAAATGTTTTTCTGCCTAGAATAAAATTGTGTCTGCATATTATTGCTCTTTGCACATTTCAGATTATTCAATCTGCTGAGAACAAAATTCCTAGATTCATTAACCTTGCTAACAACAGAAAGCATCACTAAATTATTATAAGATGAAACAACTGGCTTCCTATTTTTACTGGAACTGTATTTTTTCCTCTGCTTTCTCACTTATGAAATTGCACAAGCTAATTTCATCTTCACTGCCATACACTAATCATGAAAGAACAAAGAAATCGCTAAAACACTTTTTCCCTTTATCCTCTTGTGAACAGGTGTTGTCTTGAATTGCTCCAGCCATCTGGAAATAGTGAATTCATTAGAAATTCTGAGAAACTTCAACAATCTCTCAAACAACACCTTTCTAAAGAAAATAAATGTAACTATTTTAGAGATTTTGACTGATTCTTGCCAAATTACTTCTTTTTGCCTGTTTGGAAAATTATGTTTTACCCAGTTTCCATTATTTTGTTTTAAGATACAGGATAGTGTCTGAATGTATTGCATTCTTTTGTAGTTATTGGTCTGTATGTATATCACAGGATTTACATATATGTGCAACATGCTTAGCATTATGTACTCTCATCTTTCAAAAGCAATTCCCTCCTCTACAAACTAAGGATTGTGTTTGATACAGCTATTAAATGCACCATAGATGCAATGTTGCTTCTGCAACTGGTTTCTTGCTTATTTCTTTTATTATTTATCCTTTTTGTCTTCATTGTTATTATATAACACTAACACACAGTGATAAGCATATACACAAGTTCTGTTGCATTACTCTCTGGTAGTCTGTTTAAATGTTGTTCTTCAGTTCTTTATTCTACTTTAATTTGTGATTATTTTAATAATATGTATTAACCTTCCTTACATGGCCAGAGTCATGGCTGAAAAAGGTCCTCAGACCACTCCACGTATTGCTAAACAAATGTTAAATAAAATGACTGTGTTTTCAAATACTTTGCTTACAATATTAATTGAAACTTTGAAACTAATTTATTTTCAGTATTGGTTAAACTCATAAAAATGTTATTTGGGTTATATTTATCATTACCCTTATAAACTGA
Organism: Protopterus annectens; assembly: GCF_019279795.1. Classification (NCBI taxonomy): domain Eukaryota; kingdom Metazoa; phylum Chordata; order Ceratodontiformes; family Protopteridae; genus Protopterus; species Protopterus annectens. Next base: position 1,339,694,204 of record NC_056744.1, on the reverse strand, counting down.
GACTTGCTACAAAACAACTTGATCACCTCTGTTGGAAAATGTCTGCAGTATAGAAAATAAGCTGCTGGTAAATCCTGACATGTAACTGTGGCTGTAGGACGTGTAGAATTAATAGTACTGTTAAACTATTCTATATCTAATGGATTGAAGGATGGGCTCTTCACTCCAATAACATCAGTGAATGGTGTTGAATACTACTCAGAACTATTACTAAATAGAGCAAATACCTCATATGGGATATCAGCTTTTGTATAATCCAGAACCATGATACTATTATGCACAATAGAAGACATAGCATGGATAGTATTTCATGTAGTAAGAAAACATGCTATTCATAAATCAGCTTGCATTCTAAAGCCGCGTATTCACATTAGAGCAAATGTGGAACAACCTAAATCAACAACAAAAAATCTCTCTTCAAATTTATGAATGAGTACAAAATGTTCCTTTTTGAAAAGTCTCACATGGATATCTCCATATCTGACACTTCCCACCTCATCATATCAGCTAATATTTTCTTTGCTACCAACACACTGCGCTGGCAAGTTGAAAGTAGAAATGCATTACCATTGAAACAAGTTTTGTGAATATATTCATCTACGATTAATTGCATGGTGTCTGCTATTTGAGACGTGTAGTTGGAATATCTTCAGGTTACACCTCTCAATCATTCATAGTTTCTACTGGAACGCTTTCTTAATAAAAGCAGTCTCTGTATCTTCTAGCCTGTTATTTCTGCAGCAAGGGAACTGAACACGAGAGAAAAAAAGTTTATACACTAGAAAAGTGAAAAAAAAAAATCTAACTAAAATACACTCCAGGCGAGCAATCGACAATGCAGGTTAGAATCAGCAACACTGATGTTAAATGGTAGAAATTCAGCTTGCACTGGGTTTTCACCGAATTAGCACAGTGAAATGAATATTAATCAGTGCCACCTTTCTTTTGTAACATGTTCAGACAAAGGCTGCTACTCTATTTCTCTAAGTTAACTATGTCTGAAGCTTGAATTATGCTGCAGATCAGTGATTCTAAGTCAGCCTACATATTTTTCACCCTGTTAGGTTGCTGTTGCCCTTGTATCTGAATACCTACATATTTTACACCCTGTTAGGTTGCTGTTTCCCTTGTATCTGACTGCCTACATATCTTACACCTTGTTAGGCTGCTGTTGCCCCTGTATCTGACTACCTACATATCTTACACCCTGTTAGGCTGCTGTTGCCCTTTTATCTGACTACCTACATATCTTACGCCATGTTAGGCTGCTGTTGCCCTTGTATCTGACTACCTACATATCTTACACCATGTTAGGCTGCTGTTGCCCTTGTATCTGACTACCTACATATCTTACACCATGTTAGGCTGCTGTTGCCCTTGTATCTGAATACCTACATATCTTACACCGTGTTAGACTGCTGTTGCCCTTGTATCTGAATACCTACATATCTTACGCCATGTTAGGCTGCTGTTGCCCTTGTATCTGACTACCTACATATCTTACACCATGTTAGGCTGCTGTTGCCCTTGTATCTGACTACCTACATATCTTACACCATGTTAGGCTGCCGTTGCCCTTGTATCTGAATACCTACATATCTTACACCGTGTTAGACTGCTGTTGCCCTTGTATCTGAATACCTACATATCTTACACCATGTTAGATTGCTGTTGCCCTTGTATCTGACTATGTCTCTTGCTTAGTAATGCCATGCTATGTTTTCTTTCTAGTTACTGTACATACTCAACAGTGAGTACTACAATTACATGTCAACGATGGTAAGCTGGCATCCTAAATTATACTAAATGGTTGACTCTATAAGATGCAGTACTTTGAAAAGTTATTAATAATGTTTAAAACAGTATCTTCACTTAGTGTTTCGGAATGAAAACTTGGGTTTAGTGACAACTCTGTATCAGTGCTCTGTTAAAAGACATTATTAATAGAAGCGATTACTGTATGTTGAATAACTGATTACATGCTTCTAATTCTGATTTCTATTTTAATTTTAATTGCATTGTTTCAAATATAACTTCTTGCTAGCAAACCAGATTATTCATCATCCTACATCTTTAGGAATTCTCATCTTGCATTTATTAGGTCATTTTGCATTTCTGAGACTATATGTTACTAATAACAGTAGTTAGGATCAGTTGTCTACTTACACAATGCCTATAATCGTAATCACAAAAGCACATGGCTTGTCACTTTATAACACTGAAGGGCTATTTCAATAAACAAGGTTATTGCAAATAATGTATCCCCTATCCTCAGTGATCCCTGAGATGGGTGTATTAGCAGAAGTGAGGCTGAACACCTTTCATTACTAAACATATTACACAAATCAGATGGATGGATTTTAGACCAACTTGCTATGAAAAAGTCCATTCAGTTGCAGGAGTGCTGACAAATAGTTAAGTATGAATTACTGCAGCATGTTAATGACTTTTCTGCATGTCCACATTCACATTAATCTTAGCTTTTAATGTCTCTCTCTATATTTATATAATCTGGTTGATATTTTGTATTCTCCCTAGTGTATTCAGCAATCTATATTTTGTGTGAGTTAGACATTTGCCTCATAAATGCATCTCTAACACTAACTCTATGATTCCTGCCAGATGCAGTTGCCTAAAAAAGCAGATAAAAGTTTTTCTTTCTTCACATAGATCCTCTTTTAGGTACTATTTCCACTAGAGATACTGCAGATAGTATAGTATTCCTTACTAAAAAATATGTTTTCAAAATGTTAAACTGCAATTGTTTGCACCAATGCATTTCAGGCATTCCTTCTTTTCCAAGACATAAATCACACTGCACTTGTTATAAAAAATCTGTAGTAATAATGTTTTCTACTTCATACATTATGCACTGTGATATAAAAACTATTGTACACTAAAATGTCTTGTGCACATTCTGTACTAAGGTGCAATAGTAATTGCACATAAATGGAAAAAATAATCTTTAATGACAATTGCTAAAATGTAGAAACATAAAAATTTAATTTTCTTTACGTAAAATAATATCTTGCTATATAATAATAAATGCATCTTCAAGATGCTGAGTAGCCACATATTTATAGTTCCAAACATTTCTTTTTCAGGCACTTCCTTATCTAAGTACCCTCCAGCAATCCCCTGTGATATTCAACTAATATGTCAGGCAAGTCATTTAAATTCAGAAGACAGTGTTGTTTTCAAGACAGGCACCCCTATGAAATGGACTCCTCTCAGTTTTACTGTATTGTTGTAAGAGACATGAGTAACTTGACCCCACCATTTATCTACTGCTGCAGATTTTTTTTCATTATTAAACATGAAAGAGATACCAAAGTTGCCCAAGAGATTTTATTTTCTCCATCTTCTCTGGCATACCTGTGATATGGCATACCTCAATAAACTAAACTGATCAAAAGAGTTCTGTCTTTTAAGAAAACTTGACAGGATTGATTTTATGTTTAAAGAATGAAGTGTTATTCATGATTTTTTTTTTATTTCTCTACTTGAAAAATAGTTTTTGTACATTGTATTACATACAGTGAAACTTTAACTGTAATCTAATGAATTTGAGGGAATCTTGCAACTTGGAAACAAATCTAAAAACTACAGCTGATAACAGTAGTAACTAAACTAAGAATGATCATTATGAAACCATGGATTTTTTTATTATCACACATTCGTAAAAGGACAAAAATAATGTAATTGCCTTTTGCAAGGCAAATAGATATATAATTGTCTTTGATAGCATACATGCTTCACTTATTTTATCTCATTTAAAACTATTTGAACCTATTATTACATTTTTAGAACAACTGCTCTTTGGAAAACTCGAATATGTTAGTATACTGAATGTTTCAATGACCTTATCATTGTAATAAAGTTATTTGGATTATATGTCTAAGCATCACCCTTTTTTTTAAAAAAGAGAATTGGAGAGCAAGCATAAGAAACATATATAAGTCAGCTCATGTACAGTCATTCCAAGAAGACTAGGACTAGACAATATAAATAATCAATCTGCTCCAAACAAGCACTCATGCAGGCAGTACACATGGACAGCATGCATGAATGGTAACTGAAGCTCGGTGCATATAAATAGTTTCAGTTATGCAATACTCATGTTAGGAATATGAAGTATAAAGGATGCTTTCATACAAGCTGTAAAGGTAAAATAATTATGATCAATGCAGGTAGTTTCTGAGTATGGGTGTTAAAGTCGTTAAGAAAACTGTTGGCAAGTGGTTAAGAAATGTTATTAACAAGGAAAAGTGATGCAGTAGCTAGTAAAGAAAAGTACATATGTTTGAAAAAATGAAGCACATTGTACAAGGCTGGTATACATAGCAACATTATGCATTCCCGAATAGACACAGCAAGCCTGAATTAATTGTCATGAGTACAGAACAAAGAGGAAGAGACTGTTTATGCTGTTATATAAATAGTCAAAATATGTCCAATGATGATAGCTGTGAACCTCCTTTGTCATCCTTGACAAATACTTTAACAAATATGCAACCAGTCTATACAAATGTGGGTTAAACCCTATCAGGAAAGCATCATGGCAGAACATTGGAATTAATACATTTTTCAACTAAAAGAACAGAATTTGCAAGGCTTTTTATGTGTTACCATTCACTACATAGCAACTACAGAGCGAATGTGCTGCAGAAATTCCTGGGCAACTCTATTAAGCAAGCAAAAGCCTTGTATTAGCTTAAAGTTGCTACATAAACATAGGTTAGCATAGTATTTTACAACTACATCAGAAAACTCATGGGTAAAAATCAGGAATCCTGTACCATGAAAAAAGCAACTTATTCATCTCATTGCCACAGGTAATCAATACAATCTTAGCAAACAGTTTTAGCAAGATGTTTCCTCCTGACAGTAATTCTCCTCCTACAATCTAAGATTAATAAGATGATCCCCTTCCATGTGTCCTCAGATATGCATGGCTAGGCTTAAAAAGGCTCTAGTGGTCATTTGCCTAGTACACCCCTATGGATCTATGAACCTGAGTAGTTATCAGGATGTAATACAATAATACAGGAGCTGTGGGAACAGACAGCTTTCCTATATGCATAATAGGTACCTTATCCTAGACAAAGTATATAAGTTTAGCAAGTCCCTATCTATAAATATGCACCCTTTCTGTGGTGGTTCTCATTAATAATGAGTCTACTCAGCAGATTGGGATAACTAATGACTCGTAAATTTATCTTGTATACCAGATAAATAAAATACTGGCTTGGAATGACTCACATGACCTATTAATTCTGGATATAAATCGATGTTGGTTTCTTAGGGAAAGTCATGCTTTGTGAATCATGTGACTTTTTTGAGCAACTGTGAACTGCATTGAATGACATGCTGCATGCTTGGATCATAGCCTTTGACAGTATCCCTCATCCTGGGATAATAAGTAAGCTTAAGAACTTCTTAGTTGATGAGTATGTAACTCAATGGGCTGAGAAATGGCTGCCAAATAGCACACAGCCAGTGCAATTAGGAACAGCCGGAACAATTAGTTCACAGTAATTGCTCATACCATTAGTGGTTCAGCATTTTCCTTTGAGGTACAGATGACATTAAGCCAAGGTACATATCCCTAGTGCACCCTTACCTTCACAAATACATTATATATATATATATTGTATATCTGCTTGATCAGTAAGACAGTGTAGGTATATAGGTTCAGGTATATAGGGCATTTAGAGACAATTAGCTCTGGGAATGTTTGGGGTTATGAAAAAGTAGCAGAGAATTATGAGACAGACTATGTGAAGATTATATAGGAATGAGTGGTGTACTAACTGGGTTCTCTAAGAGAGTAGCTGATGCATGGAATTGACTACAAAATTATATTAAACCAAGTGCTAGTTTAGATATTTTAAGAACAACCTGGATACTTATTATGCAAGTCACTATTCTGGTATATTGGCCGATTAGAAGGGCATTATTCTAATGAAGTTCTAATTTAAAATAAAGAACAAAAGCATTCAGCTACAGTTGTGCTGCTGCCTTCTGTTTCACTATTAATTGCTTTTGCTTATACTTTTGGTGTAGGAGGGTGTTATTGCCTAAGCCTGGACTATTTGCATCCATGTAAGCATGTAGCATTGTTTATTTCTTTGGCTCAGCTGTACTAAATGTCATTGACTTTATTAACTCATTTGCATCCAATGCATTCAACACTTTTTTTCAAATAATTGCTTTTCACTGCCTCTGATATACTGTGCTATACTTTTCTGCTGTTATTGTATTTTATTTTGTTTTGTTTTATACAGTTGATGAACACTGCATATAAACCCCTCAAGAGGAAAAGAAAACACTGACATCTGTCTGGAGATTAAGCCCACAAACTGAAAGGAAAAAAATAATTGCTTGTAGGGGAAACCAGGCAATCACACTCATACAATTTTAGTTGCAAGCATTTTACATCATAAACCATACTGACACTCCTCAGTGGCATTGACTACTTACGGAATGCTGTGGTCCTGAGTTCAATAACCAGACAACAGTCAATGTTTCCCTACTTCTTGAGCATTTAATACAATACTAGCTTAATTGGTTGTTCTGCATTATTTGTAAACATGTATGTCTATGATATTAGCAATTATATTGAAACATGTACTCATTTAGTATATTAAGAACTGTGTTCTTGGCACTCCATTGTAAATAAGTTCTTCCCAGATGGAAGAATTAGCAAAAATAATCAGATAGATAAAAATCACTTCTCCAGCAGGAATTAGGCATAACCCACTCTTGGAAATGGGCTAGCACTCATCATTAAAAAATATGCATCAGTTTTCCAACTAAGTAGGGCATTAAGGGACAGGCACTGAAAACTGACTACGGTGAAATACTTTTGAATAACATTGTCTCAAATTAACCTAGCTATATCAGTAATATTTTAAAAGAAGGTCAGTAATTCAGCTATTAGATTTAGCAAGGTAAAAACCTAAACAGTTTCTCCCCTTTCTGAGGTATATATACTTGATTTGCAATGAAAAACAGTGATCAAAGAGGTCATCTTCTCTGAGTCATGCTTGAGTTTGTTCCTTGTTGGAGTCTGCTATTGAGGAAAAGTAGATAACACCCTAAGATCTTGTGGAAGTCTGAAACTTGCAAATTTGCACTGGTGTTTTTTTTTTTTTTTTTTTTTTTTTATTTGAAGGCCCTCCAAACCTTTCTCTTCATTTTCCCCTAATATTATTAGTCTGATTTCTAACTTGGTCCTACATATACCTACAATCTATACAAGTAGTAAGTGTAACTTTTTGGCTATATCTTTCATGTCTAATTTGTTTTGGCTATAGTTTTCATGTCTACAACTTTATTAAAACAATTTCAACAGAAATCATTATGATAAAGTTAACAACAAAGTTTGCTTCATGTGCTTAACCTTTACCAAGTTTCCATTTTTGCGTAACCAATAATTCCAATAACAAGGAGTTTAAATATATATATATATTTAAATATATATATATATATATATATATATATATATATATATATATATATATATATATATATATATATGTATATATATATAGGTCTACTTTGAAACATCTAAAACCCATAACATCCAATTTCATAACATTGAGAGCAGAACTTCTAAAACCCAAAATATCTAAAACCCATAACATCGAATTTCATAACATCTAACACTACAAATCACAAGAAAATAACATCCCCTCCACATATAATGACACCAAACTACCAAACACACTATTTACTATGTTTCTGCAGGGGGACAAACCCCCCTGCAACTTTCATGCCGGGGGGTCCGCCCCCCCCCATAAATTAAATATACCTACACCAAGATCACACTACAGTGGGAAAACGTTAATTTTCTAACCCCACTGTATTAAGCTCCCATGCAGAAACATAGTAAAAAGTGTATTTGATAGTTTGGTGTCATTATATGTCATTATATGTGGAGGGGATGTTATTTTCATGTGATTTGTACTGTTAGATGTTATGAAATTCAATGTTATAGGTTTTAGATGTTTTGGTTTTTAGATGTTCTGGTCTCAGTGTTATGAAATTAGATGTTATGGGTTTTAGATGTTTTGAAGGGGACCCATATATATATATATATATATATATATATATATATATATATATATATATATTTGTGTGTGTGTGTGTGTGTGTGTGTATAACCTCCCTCTTTTGAGATCCTAGTTAGTCATTTGTAGGGCTTCGTGTAGCATGTTTTTGGATCTAAAGTCAATCATACACAGAGTGTTGAACATCAGTATCAGTAATTATTTAAAATGCCAAGTTATCAATATGGAATGCTAAACACCATCAGGAAAGAGTGCAAAAGAAAGTTGTGAAGATTGTCTTGTTGTGCAGTGCACTCCAAGTCACAATCAGTGGTATGGTGCACAAAAGCACACTCATTTCATTGGTCAGAGCATTTTGTAGCCAGATTCGACAATTTTAAGTGCCTCTATAAATTTGGAGTGTTTGCACACTGCTGCCCATCATGCAGCAGTGGTTAGTATTGGTTATAGACACTGACTACCAGAATCCAAATTTTCCCTATAAAGCCAATATCTGTACAGTGAGTGTACAGCAACTACTTTGTGCATTGGGTAGCTTAGGGAAGCTAGATTGCACATTAAGGAGCACTGCCCCCTGAATTTAGTATTATATAGCCTAGTATAGTCTCTAGCCACAAAGTCAGCTCGATATTAACTCCATGTACATCTCATCCATGTAATTCAGCCATTAACAGACTTGACATTATGGATCTGCACTTTCCCCAAGTTCTCCGCAGCCAGTCTAGCAGATGTGGGTATACTGACACAATGTAACAATTGTCTAATGTTCACTGACAACCATTTCATCCTCAAAGAAACATACAAAATGCAGCAGATGTTTGTACTCAATGTTGCTGGAGGCAAAACTCCTGCATACAAATACTCATAATAATCTGGTAGTTAGAAACACCCACATCACACCCACAACAAATAGCACTCACCCCACACATGCACCTACTTATGGTGAGGCACTTAAATGCAATCTTCCTAAATGTCAAAGACCTCCCAGATGTTTAACCTGCAAAGCCTATCTTCAGCAAACCCAAAAGAACTCAACATAAACAACACCCAACACTGCACAGAGAGCTGCACCCAGTGCAGCCTCAACGAACAAGGCCATAAGGCAAGCCACTACTACCCAGCACTCTAGTCATATGGGAGACCATTGTATGATGTACTGATGCCCCACTTGCCCCACTCACCATGCTGGGCAAGAGGACAATAACAATCAGTTGCCGACCACATGCCAGGATCTGCCTAGTTGTGCATGCAGTCCTATTGATCAGTCATAGTCTATGTAGGTGTAAATGACCTGAGACATATCTACATAAACAATATGAACAGATTATGGTGCACTCAGACTAGGTACCACAGGCTGGTATGTGCCTAGCATTGATCAGCTTTCTACAGTCATCAAGGACGATGCCACAATATGAACAGAAGATGACTGACTTTTAATAATTGGCTTAGTTTTTGGTGTCATTCTATGGGAATATACTATTTGTCAGCATGGGAGATCACAGTTAAACCAATTTATTTTGCCAAGGATGGTCTGCACCATCTAGGCTTTGAAATACTGGCTAAAACATTCTCCTCCCCCACAGATCCTTTTCAGGCAGTGCTAAATTGACAAACCTTCAAAAATAGCAAAATCTACAGAAGGAACTTTACATGTGTTACTGCTCATTTCAAGGATTCTAAACAAGAAGCTCCTCTCCCGCTAAGCTCTCCTCAACTTGGAAAATGTTGACTCTGTGCAGCTACCAAGACTCAGTTTAAAGCCAGCAGTGCAAGGCTTCAGTGCCTTCCACACATTTAGACTGGCAGCAACACAGAAAGTGACTAAACATGGAGGTGTCTCAGTCTATCTCAGTAACAAGCATACCTCTAGGCTGTTTGAATAGGATGATGCATTAGAGTTTCTCAACATCCAGATTAGCACAGGCAAACTCCCATACCATACCTTAGCTAGCTATAGAGCACTCTCTGTGAAACATATTCTATGTTTACTATAAATATATATATATATATATATATATATATATATATATATATATATATATATATATATTTATATGGGTTCCACTGATTTGGTCAACAGGGGGTTGGTTGATATCTGTTTAATCAACCGCATTTCATTTCCCAGGTAGGGGAATATTACCTTTTCCCAGGGACTGTGTCATCTTGGAGTTAGTTAATTATTGTGGGGGGGGGGGGATAGCTTAGTAGGTAGTGAAAGTATTTGTTTTCCTCATACAATGGTTTACCTTCAGGATGTTGATGTACATGTTAGTCAAACAACTGAAGGTAAATTTTATATATATATATATATATATATATATATATATATATATATATATATATATATATATACATACATATATATACACATATATATATATATATATGTGTGTGTGTGTGTGTGTGTGTGTGTGTGTGTGTATGTGTGTGTGTGTGTGTGTGTGTGTGTGTGTGTGTGTGTGTGTGTGTGTGTGTGAGGGGAGGTGGGAGAGTTTGTATCTATTCTATACCATGAAACCCATAAGTCATACTTAAACCTATTGGAAACATGTACCATTCAAGCAAATATCATACTCATGGGGACTTTAATTATTCCTCTATAAACTCTGAATCCTACATAGTCCTAAATTTTCAAGCACTGAGATTTCTAAACCTTTTAAACACAACCACCGTGGATCATTTAGTGCATATACCTAGTACAGGTGCAAACATATTGACATGGTACTCACAAATATGGCAGAATGTTGGACACCCCTAAATGCTGTATCTTCTCTGGTAAGACCAGACCACAAAGCAGTCTCCTTTAAAGTTAATTCTATATCCTCAGCAAACCTTTTAAAAAATAAAAACTACTACTAAGAAAGCTACCTTTTAGTCAGTGATATCCTGTCAATGTTTCAAGCCCCTCCAGTCTCAGATAGCACAGCAGCCTATGCAGAATTATTCACAGAAGCTCTATACAGCCATGTCAATGATTGCATACAGGCTGCTATTTCTACCAGAGGTAAGCTCAAAACTAACTCAAAAAATCCAAATACAAAATTAAACAGGTTGTACAACAAAAGAAAAAGTCATACCTAAATTATACACCAAAAAAGATAAAAACTCTCATGAATCTGAATAGACAACTAAGACAAATAATTAAGTCCAATTAAACACATTTTGAGGTAAAGTCCCAGGCAAGGACAACCGTACACCTTCTTTAGCTATGTCCAAGATATCAAAGGCAGTACACAAGAGTGTGCCAAACTGTTAGCAAATGGCACGATGTTCACAGAACTGAGAGGTGTACCAAGTCTACTGGCTGACAGTCATCTCCAACTCTCCCCAGCTGTCTTCCAGGAAATACTATATAACATAATCCCTCCAACTATCAGTACAGAGCAGGTTTTAAATGTGCTTTTCAAGGCCAAAAATACAGCTTTGATGGGCCCTAATAATATCTCAGGATGCCTACTAAAAATTTTGAGATATGAGCTATCAGGGCCACTAGTGTCCCTGTTCAACCAATGCTTCCATACATGCTTTTTGTTATGTAAATGGAATATTGCAAGAGTCATCTATCTGCATGCAGACCTATTAGTCTGACTAATCTCATATCCAAAGCCATGATAAGAATTATTATGGAAATGATTAACGATGAAACAAGAAACCTTCAGACACTCGACCCAACCCTATTTTGTTTTGTTGAAGTCAGGTCCTGCGTACTGAAACTGGTGGACTTCTTTGAGAAGGTCACAGAAGCAATGGATGAGGGCAAAATGGTGCATACTCAGGCATTGGAAACAAACTCTTGGAATTAGGCATAACCCCCCCCCCCCAATATAACTCAATGGATAGCCAGCTGGCTCACAGACAGAACACAAAAAAATAGGATTGGAGAGACCACCTCCACATAGAGGCTGGTCATGAGTGGAGTCTTCATGGCTCTGTAGTGGGTTTGCTCCTCTTTGGAATCTATTTTTCAGATGTCAAGGCCAATGTCAAGGGCCTATGGCTTATCAAGTTTACAGATGATTGCAAGCTAGGAGCAGTGATAGAAACTCAACAAGATACTGATATCTTACAGGAAGGTCTAACACAGGCAAATAACTGGTACCAAAGCCATGGGCTAAAATTCAGCAGGTTCATAGGTGCATAGGTAAGAACTAGGCTAAATGCACTTATGGGCCATTTTAAACCTACCCAGTTTCCTTGTTTGTGCTTGAAATATCCTATCATATGTGGTTATATATTGGAATTACCTATACCATGGTTGATAATTATATATTATCCGTAAAGAGAATAACTGGGATCATACCAGAGATAAATTGAGGAGGACCCATGCATGGGATAAAGCATTTAGGAGCTGCATTTGTCCATTTGTTTCCCATTTACTTTGTTTTCCACATCTATAGATCTAAGCTGAACTTGAAAATAGACAGAGATGATCTTTGATGTATGTGGATGGGGAGTCTGTTCCATAGCAGTGACATACACAGCAAAATATGTCTGTCCCTACAAGCCATTCTTTTGATGTTGCAGGAGAGGTTTAAATCCCTAGTCCTAGTATTTCTGATGCCATTTGACCTGGTGATGTGCAGTAAATCCATCAGTAATATGTATGACAGACACAGGTCACCTTTTAGCAGTCTGTAGGATACTGAGTATATTGACATGGCTTTGAGTTCAACAAGTAGGAATGTGAAGAAATGCATAATAGTCCCTTTTGGGAATAATGACCACCCAGGAAAATTGCTTCATTTATAAAACACTGCTAAAAGTAGACAAAGTAGACAGGAATTTGGGGGCTCATGCAGATAATAACCTGGTTTTCCTCCAACATGTTTGTAGGGTTGTAAGAAAATCATTGTATGACATTCAACATATAAGTAAGGGTATCATATCTTGGACCACAGAAGTCATCTTGCCATTGTATTCAGCTATCACCAGTCCCATTATTGAGTATAACACTCTTCTGTATACTGTATATCTAACCAGGTACATGCAATAACTGTAATGTCCACAGAGGTTCATCACAAAAAAATATATAGAGAGCATAAACACAATGTCCTATGCAAATTGCCTCAATGCCCTACTTTATTTTTTATTTTTTATTTTTATGTTATATATATTTATATATATATATATATATATATATATATATATATATATATATATATAGTTCCCTATCAGAAGCCTGAAACACTATAAGCCTGAAAATCAAAATCCTGAAACCAAAAGCCTGAAAATTCAAAATCCCGAAAACCCAAAATCCTGAAACTCAAAATCCTGAAAACACAAAATAGACATACTGACGTCATTGTGGCTTTGCTATTGTTAGCCCTGTGGTGTTAGGTCATGCGTTGGGTTCAGGTAAGTGTGCAGTTGGTTTTCTGTTAGGGTTAGGGGCGGTTTAAGTGAGTTAAGGTTAGGGCACAGGTTAGGCATGTATGCAATAGTGACAAATATTGGGGTTAGGGGCGGTTTAAGTGAGTTAGGGTTAGGGCGCGGGTCAGGTGAGTGTGCGATAGTGAAGGACCTTAGGGTTAGGGTTAGGGTCAGGGTCAGTTGGTAGATATTAGTGTCTTTATAGTGACATATTAGCATTATTTGTGTTTTCAGGATTTTGAGTTTTAGGATTTTGGGTTTTCGGGATTTTTAATTTTCAGGCTTTTGGTTGCAGGATTTTGATTTTCAGGCTTATAGTGTTTCAGGCTTCTGATAGGGAACTATATATATATATATATATATATATATATATATATATATATATATATATATATATAATTTATATATTTACATTTTTATTTGGATGGCGCTGTGGTGCAGCAGTAGTGTTGTCACCTCACAGCAAGAGATTCTCCTGTTCAATTCTCGGCTAGGCTGCCTTCTCTGCGGAGTCTGCATGTCCTCCCTGTGTTCATGTGGGTTTCCCCTGGGTACTCCGGTTTCCTCCCATGTTACAAAGACATGCATCTGGAGCCTTTCTCCCTGGGCCTCTGCTGAAAATTGGCTTTGTTCCAAGTCGGACTTTTCCAGTTAACAAATGTAAAAAAAAATGGGCCTACTTTATTTACGCAAAAGCGTAAAACCGCAAATACATAAGGATCGAACCATATGCATCGAAAGTGCAAGTCGTCGAAAACTGTAAATGGAAATCTCCATAGGTGGAGATTTCTGTTTACTTCAATGTAGTCCGATTTTGGAGTAGGTATATTTAAGTAGCAGGGGGTGTGGGGGATGCAAGGGGGTTTGCCCCCCTGCCTACATTTTTTTTTTTTTTATTAACTTTCGAACGTTTGAGTTCGATGCATATGTGTCGATCTTTATGCATTCGAACTTTTGAACGTTCAAGTTAATAAAGTAGACCCAAAAAAATAAGTATTATCGCAGAGAACCCCTCTTCTCTGGAATAGGATTCCATCCATGTGAAAGATTATTCTTCCCTAACCCTTTTCAAGTGCAACCTGGACCTGGGAATGTGAAACAGGAAATTCAGCCCCAGCCTGATACCTATATCTCTGTTGGACATAGGGAACAATAAACTAACATACACCCCTTAAAGTAACTTCTAACCCACAATAATTTGTGGGATACACCTGGGTTGCATAGTTAGACTTATAAAGGGCCCAGCGGTCATTAGCCTTGTGTATATCTTTGAACTATACTGTCATACAATAGTTAAGGTATTTTTGTCTTTTTTACTTTCTGAAGAATAAAATTATGTATTTCTGTGAATCAAAAACATCTGGTGTTTTCTTTGTAAGAAAAGATATTTTTTACTACCAATTTCATGTTTTATGCAATTAATTTGCAATTTGTCCCTGATGAATGAGGAATGGATTATCATGATTTTTAATGGTTTATTTCTAGAGATTGCAGATACATGAAAACAGTTTCTGAAATTTGTTTGCCAAATTTATGAGTATTAATTAATGTAATGTGCATATTTCCTTCTGAATCTTCGTGTGGATAGTATGATTTGTTGAGTATATACTGGTACCTTTAAATAGTTGCTGCTTTTTAATAATTTAGTTAAATTATTTTCATGCTATTGTGAATCAGATCTGTGTAATATGCAGTTTTAACATGCTTGCCTCTGTATTATTATTACAAGAACTAATTTACCTTGGATATAGTAATGGGATAATCTGGTGCAATTTTGTGACAATATGATAAGCAATTCCAGATGATATATTCTTTTCTTTTTGAGCTAGGAACTGTTATAATGAATTAGAATGTTGTAGTTATACAATGAACATGCTGTTTTCTCTTTTCTTAACAATGTGGATTTCTGATCGATGTAAAAATATACAGTACAAGCTTTTGTGGTGTTCTGTTATTTGGTTAGTTGACGAATTTAAGACCTTTAATTTTATTTGTTAAAAATTGTTGATCCTTTTTGGCTGACTGGTATTCTTGGATTTGTACATATCAATGGGGGCACTGTATTCATAGAATTATAGGATCATGAGAGGTTACTAGGCTAATGGCCCCATGGTACGTACAAGCTTAGCCAAGTTCAACCTAAGTTCCCAAGGGTATCTGGTTCAAGCAGATACTAAAATCAGCTCCTATCACCCCATCCAAGATGGACACAGGTGGAACCCCGAGGTGAATTTCCAGTTACCCATCCAATTGTCCAAATTGCACTTAAATAGGGCCAACAAGGTTCTTTGTTTAATATGAATAGGAAGCTTGTTCCAAAGGTGAGACAACCTCTATGAGACAAATCTGTCTCAATAGCAAGTTCTGTTGATGTCACATACCAGGTTAAGGTCCTTTGAGCAAGTGGCCCCTATGCCATTTGACTTGCGACTGTGCAGCATTTCCATTAAAGCTGGGTCAGAGATTGCTCTATATGCAAGGCTCAGATCACCTCTGAGCAGTCTGTATGACACAGAGTAAAGTGACAATGATTCCAGTCTGTTCACATAAGATAGATGTTGAAGACCCTGAATTTACTTTGTAAGGAACCTTTATGGTCTTTTCAATTGCTGCAGGTGTTTGGAAAGGAACATACCAAAAGAAGAATTGTACTCTATTATTGATCTGATGAGGGAAGAGTACAGGGGGTTATAACTGCTTTTTTTGGTGGCAATGCCCTTACTTATAAGATGAGCAATATAAGATGTCCTTCTCATCACTGTGGCAACATGGTGATTGAAGCTAAGGTTGCTGCCAACCTGTGTGCCCAGATCTCTCACCACTGACTGTGTTCTTAGGGTGTTGCTATTGATGTGGTAGTTTGCAGGAACATCACCCTTACTGAAGGGGATTATAATGCATTTTTTGTATTAAGTTTAAGACCATGACTAGCACCAGTCATTAGTTTGCGTAAGACCTTCTTGCAGGATGTTGACATCGCTAGGGGTTTCAATGATCGCTCCCAGTTTGCAGTTATCAGCAAACTTTGTCAGCCAAAGTCCTTTATTTTATTTTATTTATTTATTGACATTTGTTAACCGGGTTTGTCCAACTGGGCTTGTGGCCCATTTTCAGTGGAGACCCGTGGAGAAAAGCTCCAGTAATTCATTTTAAAATAAGTACAATTTTAAACAATATTGATATAATAGCAGTTATAGCAAAATGATTCACATATGTTGGGTTGCATGCATAAAGTTAAAGTTGCATTAAAAAGAAGCTAAGTAACAATTTTACATTGATATAGTTCTATAGGTCAACAATAAACATTTTTTGTTTGTATAAAATTGTACAAATGCATAGTAGACACATTGGAGAGAGAGGTGTAATGAGGTACTAAGTATGGTCCTTTTGAGGGTACATAAAGGGAAGGAAGACTAGGTAGGATCATGGCAAGGGCAGGTTCTGGAATTGAGAAAATAAGCTTTTAGTTCGTTTTTAAAGTGTGTGAGATTGAACGTAAGTCAAGGGGAAGTTTGTTCCAAGCATGGGCAAGGGAATGTTTGTAGAGTAGTTTGCCTACTGACCTTTTTGGGTGGTAGTTTTAGCCTGTACTTCAGAGAAGTAGATTCCGAACAGTAGGGGTCCCAGGACCAATCCCTGTGGAACACCACTGGTTACAGGTTTGCTGGAGGAGGTGGACTCCCCTATTTTGACTGTATGAGTTCTATCAGTAAGCAGGTTTGCAACCCATCTGACAGCATAACGGCTGATACTCACCTGGATGAGTTTATCAATGATGCCTGAGTGGTATATTGTGTCAAAGGCCTTGGCTAAGTCTAGGTAGGCTGTATGCACAGATTTGCCCTCATCTAGGGCATTGGTGACTGTCTCAAAGAAGTCTACTAAGTTTAACAGGCATGATCTCCCCTTGACAAAGCCAAACTGGGTGGGGTCAAGCATTTGTAGATTTCCCATATATTTGTTAATGATGTCTATGATGATTGGTCCCATGGCCTTGCAGATAAGGCTGGTCAGGCTAATGGGTTTATAGTTTCCAGGGTCTGTGGATGCATCCCTTTGTGCAAAGGGATGACGGTAGCTGTTTTCCATTCCACTGGGACAAAGCCAGTGCTTAGGCTGTGATTGAAAAGCCTGCTCAATGGTGATGCTAATTCCTGTTTTAACCCATGTAGAGCACATCTTGGGATGTTGTCTGGTCCCGTAGAAGCTGTGTTTTTGGCCCTGGACAGGGAATTTAAGACTTGCTCCTCAGAGATAGTAGACGGGGGACAGGTGTTAAGGATCCTTTGGAATATATGTGGCGGGGACAGGGGAGTGAAGTTTTCACTGAACCTGTTAGCCAGCAGGTTTACTATAGTCACAGGCTCTATATATGAAGTACCATTAGTTCAGTGCAAATCTGGGCCTTATCTTTGAGGTTGCAGATGTAAGTAAAGAATGCCTTGTCATTATCCTTAGTTAGGGAAGCTAATTTGGATTCATAGTTAGCTTTGGAGGACTTTACGAGGAGACTTATTTGCTTGTTTAAGTTAAGAAGGGAGTGTTTCCATTTTTGAGACTGTTCCTTCCTACTCTTAGACAGCAATTTATTTCTACAATTGTATAGCCTATTAATGGCAGCTATTCACCAGGCAGATTTGTTTTTCCTTGAAGATCTTGCTTTGGTTCTATCAGGTACTGCAGAGTCAATACAATTGTACAGGTGCTTGTATAAAGCATTGATGTATAACTCAATATAGGTGCCTGTCCCATCAGTGGGGGGAGGAGCTATGAAGCTATTTATGCCATCATATAAGAGGTTGTAATTGGCCTTGGAGAAGTGTTTTAGTCTAGCTGTTGCTAAGGGGGGGGGGGGTCTTGTGTTATAGTTACTTCTAGCGAGACTGATTTGTGGTCAGATCTCATCAGGGATGGCCACACACTGGGGGTGGTGCAGCGGTCCCCCATGTTGTTGAACACCAGAACCAGGATGTTTGAGCCTCTTGTGGGTGTGTCATTCAGCTGGTCTAGGGCATTGGAGTTAACAAAGTCCAGGAACCTTTGCGCAAGTGAGTTAGAACATGTATAATTTACCCAAGTCACCCAAAATTAGGGTGTTTGGCTGTATCTTGATTGACTCAAGTAGATCCAAGTAGGCTGAGTGGATGTCCTGATTCATGGATGGGGTCCTATAGCTGGCAATGTCCTGAAGAGGAGTCTTACTTACAGTCAATTGCACCTGAAGTAATTCAAACAAATTGTGGTGTTTAACCAGCCTAGATGTGTATTTATCTTTAATGAGTATTGATACACCACCTCCTTTAGTTCTCATGCCTTCAGTTTGTGATCTGAACGTGTGAAAGGAAATGTAACCTGTTATAGCTGGGGTGCTCTCCACAGCCTTAAACCAGGTCTCAGTGACTGCACAAATGTCAGCGTCTTCCAGGGTGAGGACTGCTTCCAATGAGTGCAGTTTCTTCACAAATGTCAGCATCTTCCATGGTGAGGACTGCTTCCAATAAGTGCAGTTTCAGGTTTAGACTCCTAGCATTTAGCAGCATAACCTTGAGGTTGTTTTAGAGGGTATTTTTACATCAGGAATTTTGTTCTTGTGACATTGCCTAAAAAAGGCACTATGAGGTGGAAAGAGACTTAGCCAGTAACCAAAATCTCAGGGGTGACAGATAAAGACCATCTCTGGCAAAACATCAAGGCCTGTTGACTATGTTATCCCAGGCTAACAGATACTGGATATCCTTTGAATGACACCAGAAATTAACTCAATTGTTGAAGTCAATCATTTTTTTGTTTGTCTTGAGGTATCATTCTAGGTGAAGGTAAAATGCTGCTTAAGGCTAGGGACAAACCTGCCTGAGAAACATAATCTGAGAGCTCAGTCATATCTCTCTTCATATAGTCCAGTGAGGTCTGCCTCAAGTTGTTCACACCAACTTGGACTATAACGGAGTCATAACAGTGCCTGTTGTTGAGAGACTTCAGTGCGTATGCAATGTGGTAGATCCTGGCATCCGATAGACAGCTTACCATGACATTTTTCTTATCCAACCTGGTGAGAGGGACATCTGTGCGTCTCACAATTGAGTTGCCTATGACTAAGATGTTTGTTTTTGTGTTATGCCTTAGGGGTTTGACTGGTGAGACACTAGTGTGTGATATATTATGTGTACTATAGCAAAAGGCAAAAAATAAATGGTAGAGACTAGAGACCTCCATCAGGGTTCTACTCTGGGAGTAGAAATATGGAGGGCAAACCCTATTTTTCTGAGGGGAACCTATTGCCGTTGCCCAAGGGAGATGCCTGTAAGCCTATGAGAATGTAAGTCACTTATTCTAGTAACATTAGGTTGTTACAGGACATTTACCGCAGGAACTGGTACATATTATGTGCTGATGAGGACATTAGACAATTGGTAGGGGAAGTTCCAAGATACACCTTTAAGAATAAGAAGAATTTAAAAAGGTTACTATGTGGACCTTGGTCCCAAAAAAGTGTATCACAGAGCCCTAGTGTGAGTAATTTTGGCACATTTCCTTGTGGCAATTGTAATTTATGTATGCATGTGGATTCTAATGGTGAGTTCCTGCATATGGATTTTAACAGGGTATTCAAATTTAGACTTAAAGCTAATTGCAATAGCACTAACATTGTTTACTTGGCACATTGTTTGATCTGCACATCTTTTTACATTGGCATGACAACACAGAGGTTAAGGGATTGGATGAGGGAACACCTCTATGATATAGGGAGGATGGCAGACACTAATGCTCTGGCAAGGCATGTTGAGAGGTATGGTGTTGCACACACTTTTCATTTCATGGTAATTGACAGGGTTGCTAATAACTGTAGAGGGGGAGATGTCAAGTTGAAGAGAGAGACTAAGGAACTAGAATGGCTAGTGAGACTCAGGGCGAATATGGGAAAGGGTCTTGATGATAAACTGAATATTAAGCCCATACTATTAGCTAGAGCCCTGAAAAAGTAGTTAGCAGCTTCTAAGTAGCTAGAGACCTAAAAAAGTAGTTGGCAGCTTCCATGTCATGTTATTTTAAGTTTATATATGGTGTGTTTTTAAACTTGTGCTTTTATTATACTATGTTATAATACTGTTACAGTGATGTTAATGTGAGAATTTTGTGTATAGAAAGTTCAGTTTTGATTTATTATGTATGTTAATGTTATTAAGTGGTTTTTAGAAAAAAATCTTATATTTGAATTTTATCTGGAGAACAGTTCCTGCTGAATGCAATATGACTTTAATGCAGTAGGGAAGGGTTATACATTAGCATAATTAATTGAACTGTTGGGTATATAACCTGAAGAGCTTTTCATTACATTGTCTGATGAAGTGGCTCAGTCCACAAAAGCGGTCACTTGTTATTCGTCTTTGGATTAAGAAGTGTTTTATGTTATTTGCAACAGTGGTCTGGTTTGTCCTTTTTCTACTTTTACAAATTATGTGTACTATGTTTTGCAGTGGATGTATTATGTGAAGCGTTTGTGTATGGGAGTTCTCTTATGCTTATGCAAGCTTCGTGTAAGGACCTCCACATATATAGGTTTATATGTTGTTGGTTTAGTAAGTGCAGGAGGGTGAGGTATGCATGCTGATAACCTACTTAGTGTCAGATGGGCTGACTAGTGAGTGAGAGAGTCTGAGACAGCCTGAATTCTAGGTTCTTGATATAGATGCACCTGTCACATAATGGATTTCTGTGGACTAGAAGAATTGGGTTGTCAGTGTACATGAGGCAATTGCTGCATTGCCTCAGGATGCCCATGTCAACCAGGCTGGCTGGGTAAAGCATGGGAAATTGTCTGTCCATAAAATTAGGTAAGTTGATGTGGTCAGAAAATAGGGAAAGGACAGGAAGAAATGGGTGAAGTAGAGAACAGGAGAAGTGGACAAAACATACGAAGAGCTAGTGGAAGGATCCGTGTTGATACCTCAGAAGCTATGCTGAATGCATTCCCTGTCAGTGAGGGACAATCATGAGAACTCACTGATGGAATACCAGCAAAGTACTAATGGAAAACTTGCAGGCAAAAGTGCTTGGTTTATAACCACCAATGGTGTCCACTGCTGCATGGCAGTGTGATGCATAAACGTGGTGCTATGCTGCAAATGAGCACAAGCTGATATAAACTAATTAACCCATAAAAAGCTCAGAACTGAGCCCTGTTCTAGCAACCTTCAATCAGATGAGTTCTAACTGCACACTCCTGCCACTGTAGTGCAGGGTAACCCTCGCCAACAAAAGATGGCCTGGTTTAGTGCTCAAGTTATACAAACAGAACTGGATTCAGTAGGTCTGAATCTAGTCTATGCTACAGCAAACAAATTGCACCAATTTCAGGAAAAAAAAACAAGTTCAAACAAGCAGGCACAATAAGCCTTCAACCAGCAATTCCCAGCTCAGAAAGGTAGAAGCTACCCTCTCCTCCCATAAGAGTGTAGACCACAAACCTTCTTAATGTAAAATAACTGGCCTGAAGCCCAAGTGCTTAAACCAAAAGGCTTAGAATAACAGTTACAATTTAATCAGGATAGTAACAAGCAGTAATAAATGCAGCAGAATAAATGCAACTGAACACTTTTAAGAACAAGCAGCAAAGCAAAATAAAGTAATAAAGTAAGAAGAAACACAAATACAGTAAAATCAGCTAAATAAAGTGTAATTGTTTGTTTATGTTAAGTAAGAAGGGAGGAAACAGAAGATAATTCCTTTGTAGGCCAAATTGCCTTCTGTAAGGTTATTAATATAGTATGAAATGCACAAATTACAGCTCTTTACCACTTTTTCTTCATTTGCTGACTTCCCAGGTTAGTATATTTTCTAAAGTTTTTTTTCTTCACTATTCTAAATAGTAATCTATTCTCTCCAGTATGTGGTAATTGTGTTGTGTTCATCATACCTGCTGCATATAGAATCCTATCAGGTCTATAATTTTAATTGGAGATCAAGCTACTGCAGACTAAGTAACATCCTCTGTAATCTTAGAAGTGCCCCATACAGACATTTTCCTAACAGGCTTTGCAGTTGTGTTTGGTCATATTTTAATTGTACCTCTTCCCTTAAATAGATTTTATTTTATCTGTATTCTTTTGCTATCTCCTCCTTTACTGCTTTGTGCATCTGAAAATCTCCATCACTAATAGAAAACAGACCTGATGACTAGGACCATCCATTTCTTTTCGCTCTTTTTTGTCTCACCTGCTATACCTTCCATCAGTCTTTATATAATGCTATTATGCTATATAAAAATCTGCATACTTCAGCAGCGTGCCTTACAGAATTAATTAGGAAGCACCAATTCACCGTGATAAATTAATTTTGCTATCTATGACCTTCCTTCTTTGCTGCAGCTACAACATTCATCAGTAGTTGCAAACGATCATTAAAATTCTCTGCCACCATAGACAGCACCCTATCCAGCTATTAATATCCTTGCAAAAGATTGCTTGTAGAGCCACCTAAAGAAGATAGCTGCACAAATGAGAAGACAACCGTCACTTATAGTTTAACTCACACCTCATGGTTTTATTATGGTTTATTTCAAAGAAGCCTTAATTTACTTAATAGGACATTGACTTCTTTGACATGGAATTAATGGAAGGAAAAGCCACCCATCTTTTTGTAAACTTAATCTCTTATGCACATGGTCAAAGGAACTTTTCTCTGCCTGTATGACATAGTATAGACTAAAGAAAATATGTGATTGTTTTCCTGTCAGGTACTAAATAGGTAATTCTCAAAATTACTGATATCAGCAGCTGGTATTAAAAGCATGCACAGTGTGATGTAACTTTTTTCCCCACTGTCTTTGTAGCACACAGACAGAAAAAAACAGTATTGGTAGTCATAGTTTTTCTACATTTTTGCACAGTAATTTACCTGTTGGATATATTCTTTTTTCTAATTGCAACATTTTGTTGGTCTATCTACCTATCTATTTATTTATCTATCCTTCCCTTGCTGATAAGGTTAATCCCACCAGGCTACTGGAGACTTTTCAGGGGGACCCATGGTGGTATTTATAGTAGGGAAAACTTGGCCAGGGCATCAATGAGGTTTCCCTATTTTTTTATTTGTGCTGTTGCATATTTTGCATCCACTTGAATAAGCACCAATGCAAGCAGATAGAACATTGGTTTAATATATCTTCCAAAGGATGGTCAACACATGAGTACTGCAACTCCAAAATAGTGCACAACAATATCCACAATTTTGAAATTAATCCAGCCATTAAGAGTGGGAGCAGAACCCACAACCTTCCTATTTTAAGCAGTGAAGGGAAGTGTGCTACCTGATGATCCACTGGCACTGACAATCGTTAGAGAAATTAATGTTTTTTTCTTAGATGCACCACAGAGCACTACTTATTTCTCATGCTCAAGAGTTGTGGCTTTCATGAATCAACCAAGAGGTAGCAGTGCAATAGAAGTAGGAAAATATGCAGACAGATATTTGTGCATCAGTTAAAAAAATCAAGAACAGATGGTTATACTTCTCTTGTACCATGCTTGTAATATATTTTTGAGAAAAACAGCAAACACATTGCTGCAACATTCTGGATAAAAAGCATTTATGTTCCCACTACAGACACTGGTGAATTGTAAAACAAGTTAATTGAAGTGTTAGATAACAGCTCCTAGATTATGGTGATAGCTCGAGCACCTCAAGAAAATTGTGGGAGTGAGTCTGCAGGTATTTTTACAGGAATACAGATTGACTTCCTTATAAAAGCTTGCAAATTAGCTACTTTCCTTGGTGGGAGCTGTATAACTGCAATGAATAACTTAAAACAAGGTCTGAGAGAAACACATGATGGTATTTGATGAAAATTGCAATCCATCCTGTTACAGAAGGTGTACAAGATGCCTGTGTCTCAAACTATTGCCATTTTATGTAAACTGGAATGGGAAAAATTCATCATTTCCTTACATCTAGCATGATGCATCGAAAGGAGACCTCACAGGCATTTTGAAGGAGATGTAAAAGCAGTAAAACAAGATCATGTTAATGTGGTAGACTCTGTGATGGCCAGTATCTGAGAAAAAACATATTAAATGTTTACAAGAATGATATAGAAGGGCTGCAATGCTTTAAAATAGCTCAGAATAAAAAGTACATTTTTTTAGTTTCAAGGTGAAGCATTCTTTTAATTCCACAGTCTAGCTTGAACTATGAGAGCAAAAGATGAAAATTAAGGAAAATATAGATAGACTAAACAAATAAATCCACACATTAGAAAAGAAGAGCAAATGAGCTGTAAATGAAAGAAATATACCCAGCACAACAGATTAAAGGAATAAAACACTGACTTTAGGCCAGGTGACTCAGGATGGATTAACAGCTCAATTCTAAAATGCTGTCATGGGAGGATGGTCATATTATCCTTGATAGGAAAGTATGCACCCAGGTGCACTGAGTGATTAATAAGAATGTTAAAGCATGACTGAGGACAGGTGTGGGTCATTTCCATAATATATAAATGAGAAGGTTTGGTAATGTATAAGTTGTCATTTGTGGGAATGAACCAGAATTATTATGTTAGAGATGGACTTTTTGTTTGTGGAAGGAGGTTTATCTGCATTGTTGGAAATTCCATTGCCGGTGGCAATTTTCCTATCATGCAAAACATCATTTTTTTCTTTCTTTCTTTCTTTTTTTTTTTTTTTTTTTTTTTTTTTTTGGCATTTTGGTTTTCTGTGCATGCTGATCAACACATTTGCAGGGAAGGGGGAAATCACTGTGCTGATAAGTGAAACACTATGAGATTTTAAGAAGCATCTGTCCTATAGATCACTCCATTAGAACTAGTGAATACTCTAATTGTGCTGAGTTTGTGAATAATGCACAGTTAGGTAGAGGGGTGGTTTTTATATGAATTTTGTTCAGGGAGTGCGTCAACACAACGGAGCAAGGCCATGTGCAAGGTTTTGCCCAGTTGTGTACAGGTTCTATGTATTGGTGAGGACTTCATAATACCTACTAGCCCTGCTTCACTACCCACTAATATTTATAAATAATGCCTGGAGTTTAAATTTGTTTTGCAAGAAAACTGACCTGCTTATTATACTAGAAAAAAGGCAGAAATATGATATCATTAGGAAAGGTCTAAGGAGAGGTGCAAGCTCCAAATTAAAATTCCTTGCCAAGTTACAAATATAAACAGCACAGAAGCAAATAATTTCTCAAAAGCCCAAAACATGCAAGAGATCTGGTCTAAATTGCAGAGAAATATGAAAGACAGAGAGATACAAGAAGTGATCTATACCTTCCCAAAAAGAAAACTTTCAGATACAAGCAAAAAAAAAATGCAACATGGAGTGATCCAGGAGCCACTGCAGTGAGTTGGAAAACCAAATAAGCAAATACATACTGCAGGAAAGGCAGAAGAATATTACAGTACAGGTATGACAAACCAAATATGTATAAAACATATGCAGTAGCTATAAAGATGAAAAAGTAAAAGTAAAACTCAGTCAATGGAAATAATATTTGCACAGGAAATTAATTCAGCAAGAAAGCAAAAACACTCACCATGCTAAATAGTATCAGGAATAGTGAAAGAATGTACAAAAGAAACCACTAGTCTGAAAAGTCAGCAATAGATTTACAAAACTGGACTACTGATAGGACTGAGATAACACAAAAAAAGATGTTATGACCAACAGTGCCTGTGGCTCAACAGGTTGCATGATTTACCTTCATTTTGTCAAACATGGTTTCTGTAATGTCCTTCCATCGAAGGGACACCAGAACAAAACTCACAATGGTGACTAACATATGTCCGAATGTCTACAATGCAAATGCATTTAGCTATTGAAATACATGGACAAATGTCAAAAATGGTTTTCAGTAAACCTTTTTGACATTTGTACTTGGAGGCTTTCGTGATTCGTTCACTCGATTCGTGGAAACGCCTGCTCGCACAGACGATGTTCAATAAAGTGAAGGCACACTTGCCATTGATGTTGGAAGTCAAGAATGTTGTGAGTCCTCTCTCAACTCCAGGACACTGGATTGCTGACACTGCAATGCAACATGGGGGTGCTGCACTCCTGATTGCGCCATCTTTCAGATCAGACATTAAATCTAGTTTCCATCTGCTTGAGTTGGATGTCATTAAGGAGGATGTAAAGGATCCCACAACACCTACTGAAAAAGAGTTTTTTTGTTTAATTTATATAACCCACACTGGCAATTTACATAACTTTACACAATTTGTCAACAGTTTAATATTTTAACATTTACAGATTTATGTTACTTACAGTATTTATAATATTTTGAATATATACCTTATGCATGTACAGTGGCATAACTCCTTCTCAGGTCACAAAATAAAGAACTTAATTTAATTCATCATTACCCCCATACTTTTTTCCACAACCAAAATCTTATCCTTTCCAATATGTCTGAAAGAGCCCATCTTTTATTAAACAAAAATTATCTTGGTCATTCTTTCCAGATTTTCCAAAACATTATCTGTTCTTTCCCTTATGCCAACATATCCTTTTCCATATTATCCATGCAAAATTATTTTCATGTTCACATCCTCTATTGTCTTACACTTCTAAGAATTTTTTTTCTTTACATAACAAATTCTAGACTTTCTTCGTCCTTTCATATCCTATAAAAACATGTTATGCTATATATATATATATATATATATATATATATATATATATATATATATATATGTACATAGCCTATTACACATTATCTTATATAACATACTCCCATTTACAGGTAATTGAAATCTTGACCTTCTTTTCCTTATAGCTTCAACCACTTCATTTCCTAGTCCTTCCCAAGGATTAATATAAGAAAAATGATACATCACCTTATGATACCATTTTTTCTGATTTTTCTGATTGTTTTGCATTTATTTTCTATTATAATTCTTTTCTGGCATTCTTTAATGTCTTCTTTCATAAATATTTTTCTTCGCTTTCCTACTTTTACTTTATCCCAAAATACCCCTCACTTCAAAGTTTTATCAATCAAGCTATTTTTTCTATCCTTCTACATTTCATCAGTTATTCTCATTAGGGGTAAATATATAATTAACGACCATGGAATGGGTAAGGCCAATCTATAACTAAATGGGATAGGTTATTTTGAGCAAAAATAAGGAAATTAACTAGGCTTGAAATGACCTTCAGGGGAAGCTTGCCTACTACTCACCTATGAACCGCAATATAAGTGCAAAGATGTTACATGCACAATAGGATGTGTTAATACTAGCCCTCCTTTTTCTTCTTCCAGATAGAGAATCCTCCATTTTACTGGATTCAGGCTTGATCCCCATATGACACCAAATACCATTTGTTTTATTACTGTTTCTTTTTCATTTGGACTCATATATACACTTATAGTATAACATAACCTACATAAAATAATGGAATTAATCAAATACACTTTCTTTGTAAATGATAAAAAACAAGTATTCCTTTTTTTTCACTGCCTCCGACTGTTTCTTCATTTATTCCATTTTACCAAACACTATTCCAAGTAGCTCAATTTTTTTGATCAGGAACCACATATTTTCAGTTTTAGTCGCATCACCTATTCCCTCTTTTTTCTCTTTACTCAACAGTAATCCTACATTCTATAAAGTATCATTCAATGATATCACCCTTTTCTTCATATAACTCTCATTTCTTGAAATAACTACAACATTGTCAGCATATGATAAAAAAGCTAGGAATCTCAACACAATTCTGTAATCTATATACTCCATCGCACATAATACAAGAAGCAGCATTCATCACTAAAGAAAATACTAGACTCCTAATATGGCAGACCACTCTTATGCCTCTCTTCACACACCTGCCTATTAAACCATCCATTAACCATTACTCTGACCCTGTTATTATTATATCCATCTTCATTAAGTTCATGGTTTTTCTTTTAAGCCCATATTGCATCAAATTTCCCTTAAACATTTATGACACATAAAATGAAATGCCTTGATTATGTCTTCTCCTATTAACTTAGCACCACTGCCTCCATGCAGTATGTCATCTACTACCTCCTTTACCACAATTAATAATTCATGACTTCTACCTTTCAGGACATATATATTAGGTAACATTACTTCATACATAACATTCTCAAATCTCACTTGTAATATTTTCATTAACATTTTATAGCCTGCATTATTTAATGTAATCAGCCTCCAGATTTCATATTATTTTCTCTATTCTTCCATATAAACTTTTTAATATTTTCATATTTACTACTTTTCTGTATCACATTCTCAAACCATTCATTCAATATTTCCTTAATAAACTCTCTGTTGCTCATTAATTCTTTTATACATCATAACCTATATCATTCTTTCCTGGTGTTAGGCTTACTTTTTCAAGGTTACGCATACTCTCTGGGATTCATTAAACTCTGTGTGGGCTTCGCTCAAAGCCTACATGGAGTTTACTTGTTTGCTCAGTCGCCAGTAGCACTTAATGAATATTCATGCCATGGCTCACCTTCAAATGTAAGCAAGCAGCATTTCATGGCAGCCAGGAAACCATGTAAAGCAACACAGATAGCAAAATTAGTTACAGCATAGCAAACTGGGATTTTGCAGAATACCACAAGGACCACCAGGGTTTTTCATATAGTAATGTATTCTGTTATGGGGACAGGACAGGACAGTGTATGTATATACTCCAACATACTGGGTTAGTGGGATTGCACGGAATGCCACAAAGACCACCAGAGTTATTCATAAATTAATGTATTATGTTGTGGGGACAGGACAGGACAGTATTTGTGTGCACTCCAGCATACTGGGTTAGCAGAATTGCATGGAATGCCACAGGGACCATCAGGGTTTTTCATATATTAATGTATTATGCTGCAGGGACAGGACAGGACATTGTATATGTACACTCCAGCATATTGGGCTAGTGGGATTGCATGGAATGCCACAAGGACCACCAGGGTTTTTCATATATTAATGAATGTTTTGCAGGCACAGGACAGGACAGTGTATATAGTGCTGAGTACTGAAGAATCCCATTCCAGGCACTATGTACAAGTTGTGTCAATGATCTGTAAGAGTACATGGGCTGGCATTTATAAGAAACAGTCATTGGAAGTGCGTTTATTGAATAGGGACACACAGGAGCAGCCTTAGGTCAACTGGTGCCCTAGGCAAAAGGGCTCCATGACGCCCCCCACCACACCACTCGGTGCCACCATCCTGGTCTACTTACACCAAATAAATACTGGAAAAGTGCACCTGTTAGGGCGGCACCCTAGGTGACCGCCTAGTTGGCCTATGCCTAAGGCCGGCTATGGGGGCACACAGAGAAAGTTTAGGAAGGAAGACAGGTGAAACATTAATGTACCACACATGAGGAAATGTAAAAGGAAGACAGTTGCAACACGAACACCAATCACATCTCCAGATGGCACAGTGCAGACTGCAAAGTGACAAATGTATATGATGTGACTTTCATGCAAGGTGACACAACAGAAGAGGATGTCTGCATGATATAAGCATCCAGACATGAACAATGGAGAGGACGTGTATCATGGATGTTAAATACAATTGGAGTTGGGTACATATTGTGAAGCTGTGCAAACTGATTTGGCTGAGTATGCCTGTATTGTCAACAGAGGCTTCCAACAAGTAGGACACAGATACAGGCTCATGGCCAACAGTAAAACCATCACACACAATCATGGACAATATCAAAATAATACCACAGGTAAAACCCATGTCTCTGACACAACATGTACATTTCTGAGTGAGCATAGATGGTTCTGCACCAACACACTTGCACAACTATTAGGACATGTCAGCAATCTATGAGTGCAATCAAGCACAGTCTCCTGACACTAACATATGCAGGAGGTATGAGGAGATACACTTGATATTATAATCACTACAGGCTAGTGGACTGGTATGCATAGCAGAGATATATATGGCACAATCTGCGCTGTCATGAATGTAAACAATGCCAGCAATGTCATTAAATAGCTATGTATGTCATGAGTGCATCAGCGAAACACATATCACACATGCATGGGGTATTACATCTTTATAGGGGTTCCGTGCCATCAGACAGTAATGCTTATGCAATAAAATAATACCTAGGTATGCACAAACAGCTGTGTGATAGCTCACAGTGACAAAGGTGGTACACCTCAGTTACACATCACTGGAAGCATGTATGGAGGGACATGAGGAAGGGTGCATTGTACTCAAGTATTGGTGTGGTGAAGGCTGTGAACTATGAAGGTATTATGGCCTGTCATGTGGATGTCCTGCACATACTCAGTAGTTGTGTTACATACAAGTGGGTACTCATGACTGTAGACACATCCCAGTGGACATTCTAAATTTCATATATCCCAGGACACAGGACACATAGCAACTGGTCTGCTGATAGGGTATGAATTCTACATGATCCTTGGTTTGTGCATTTCTTTGCCTAACAAAACAAATTCCCACATTTTTTTTCATCTCCTGTGTTATCATGTCTGTGGCAGCAGTCTTTGATGTGTGTTGATACTGTCTGTATTATACCAGTGTCACAGTTAGAGTCAATGATTGTCCACAGTCTGTAGCCCTCCATACAGCTGTTGGGACACAGGATTTGTATGTCATTCTTGATGACTGTGATTTCAATCATGGACAAGAAAGAACCTAGCAGACAGCTCTGATGTACACACTTGATCACTGGCCACTAGATATAGGAGACTTTACACATTTCTACATATTTAGATGCCATGTATGTGATCCACTGTTCAACTGACTTGGTAATATAGGTGTTGCTGGTGACATCTATTATTGTGGAGAGAATACCTCAGTGTGGACTCCTGTTGGCGTCCTTGCCCTCTTCATGTTCCACAGGATGATGTTCTTTGAGGACATCTGACAGATGTAGCAGACATAGATGTAGCATCAAAAACTCACGCATGTCTGTTGCACACAGCCAGGATATTAATAGTGTCCATTTAAAGAAAGTCCATGATGAAATGTTGATCTACCTCACAGATCTGGATAGTCAGGATGTGTCTATACATGCATGTATCTGGTGCTGTTTCCAGCCCACTCAGATAGAAACATGTTGATGTACACCCTTC
The DNA here is from genome assembly GCF_019279795.1 of Protopterus annectens. NCBI lineage: Eukaryota > Metazoa > Chordata > Ceratodontiformes > Protopteridae > Protopterus > Protopterus annectens. Next base: position 1,339,662,651 of record NC_056744.1, on the reverse strand, counting down.
TATGGTAACATAGTCAATTTGGAGAGTAAGTTGAAGTATACATCACATTGTTTCAGGTAGGTGTATGTTCTGAGTCATGCTATAGGTGATCTATAATGTTGTCACAGACCATTGTTTCTGTGTGATTGGCCTGCATGAAAGTAACACAGTGCATACTGACTATCTTGGTCTGTCCTAGGGATTGGACACAATCCCCTACACAGGTATCAATGACAAACTCTAACAGCTGGAGATTAACATTTATGTCACTAGATGGTTAACCAATGTCTTCACCAACATACCACATAATGTGAAAGTTGGTGAATCAACCTCTACCATTGCAGCTGTCACCACTGATATATTCCAAGGATCTGTGCTAGGCCTTTTACTGTTTGGAACCAATTTCTCAACAGTCCAGGCTACAAAATATGACCTGTAGCTTACCAAGTTTTCTGATTTGGTTGCAGTCTTTGAGTCCATGTGACTACAGTACAAGAGGGGCTAACACATGCAAATGATTGGTGCCAAAGCTACACTGTCTACTAATAAATACAGCATGTGTCAGGATTTGTGCCTTATGCAAAGTTGAAGTTTGTGGTAAATACACCATTGACAACATTCACCCCTATGCTGAAACCAGTGGTACAAGAATTGGGAATGCACATAGATAGCCATCTAAACTTCAACCAAGTGTCCACAGTGGTATGGAAAGGCTACAATATGTCATGCACCTCAAAAGTCAGGTCATTATATCGAGATCTGAGGAGGATATAACAGCACTATACTCAAACCTCATCTGAACATTAATACAGTATAATGCTTCCTTTTGCATGTACCTCACCAGACACCTGCAGCAGCTGGACAGATCATGGGAGTTTCACACCAAGAAAATACAGATCATACAAAACATGTCATGATGTACATATATATACTGAAAGCCTTCCTCCTGAAATCTGTATTGGAAAGGATGAGGTGAGTCTGTTGAAAGGAAGATGGTAAAAGCAATGTCCCACTTGCTGTTGTAAAAGGCTCTCTCTACTATCAAGTGTACAAACACACACACATACACCCAGTTGACTGCAGTAAGAATAGATACCCTACCTATCGAAGTACACAGGCTAGAGAACATGGTACTTTATGTAAGTGTCACAGCCCAAGTCCAACTTTGAGTGTTTTCAGACAGCACCTTATAGCTGATAACATTACCAGTGTCTACTGATAAGAATAAAGCAGTGCCCCAAATGCTAGTGTAAAATGCTCTCTGTAATGTCAAGCTGCAGCACTCACATGCACACACAGTTGTCTGCAATGAGAATAGAACCCCTATCTAGCTAAGTACACAGATTACAGAATGCAGTATTTTATGCATGCACCATGGAACAAGTCTGACATTGACATGGCTGCAGGTCAACTTATAGTGGGTGACATCAGCAGTACATGTTGGAGAGAAGACATTTGGAGGCCTGCATGAAATGGATCTGTAGGCATGTGCAAGAAGCAAAATACTGTCAATTCATGGGATTGGAGTGGTAACTGCAGGATACATCATTCTTCTCCTCTGGCTATGGACATGCACTTGATTGCATTGAGAACAGAACCCCTACCTAAGTACACAGACTACAGAGCTCAGTACTTTACACAAGCTCCACAGCAGCTGCAGGTCAGCTTATAGTGGATGACATCAACAGAGCATGTTGGGGAGAAGAAATTGGAAGGCCTGCATGAAATGGATCTGTAAGCATGTGCAAGTATCAAAATGCTGTAATTTCATGGGATTGGAGCAGTAACTGCAGAATACACCTTCTGATCTTCTGGCAAAACACACACACAGTTTACTGAAGGGAGAACAGAACCCCTACCTATTTAAAAACATAGACTATAGAACTCAGTAATTTATGCAAGCACCACTCCACAAGTTTGCCTTTTACATGGCTGCAGGTCAACTTTTAGTGGATGACATCAGCAGTGCATGCTGAAGTGAAGAGGTTGGGAGGCTTGTATGAAATGGATCTGTAGGCATGTGGAAGTATCAACATATTGTCAGTTCATGTGATTGGAGTGGTAACTGCAGAATGCACACTTCTGCTGTTTTGGCTGGACACACACAGTTGACTGCAGGGAGACCAGAACCCCTACCTATCTAAAAACATACACTACAGAACAGAGTATGTTACACAAGTGCCATGGTGCAAGTTTGACTTTTACATGGTTGCAGGCCATCTTATAGTGTATGACTTCAGCAGTGCATGTTACAGAGAAGAAGTTGAGAGGCCTGCATGAAATGGATATGTAGGCATGTGCAAGCATCAAAATACTGTCAGTGTATTGACTTGGAGTGGTAACTGTAGCATACACATGCTTGCTTTTGTGGCTAGACACAGACACGCCCAGTTGACTGCAGTGAGAACAGAACGCCTACCTATCTAAGTACACAGATTACAGAACACAGTACATTATGCAAGGGCCATAGCACAAGTTGGACTTTTACACAACTGCAGGTGGACTTATAGTAGATGACATTAGCAAGCCATATGGGAGACAAAATGTTAGGAGACCTACATAGGTTCATAGCTTTATATGTACATAGGAGGATACGAGCCTAATGGCCCTATGGTGTTAAGAAGCCTAGCTGTGAAAAAACACAAGTACCTTTATTGAGCATAGTTGGATAGTCATTGTTAGCAGAGTGATTTTGTAAGCAGCACCAAATGGCCCTGTCCATGAGGGATATAGGTGCAACCCCAAAGATGACTTTATAATAATCCAACCAGTAATCAACATTGAACTTGAAGAGAGTCATTGAAGAGCACTGATTTACATGCAGTAGGAGCTTATTGCAGAGGAGTGAAAATCATTGAGGGATGTATCTGTCTTCCTAGCATGTTCTGTTTATGTCACAGGCTGGGTTGAGAACCTTTGGCCAAGTTGTTCTTGTCCCATTTGATTTGCAGATGTGCAGCATTTCCAGTAGAGCAGGTTCTGAGACTGCTTTGTAGAGCAGGCATAGGTCATCTCGCACCAGCCTGAATGATATTGAGTGCAGTGGCAGGTATTTCAGTCTTTCCATTTATGTCATGTTTGGAGGCCCTGGAGTCTCCCAGGCACAGCCCTGTGTTTTCTACAATTGCTGCAGGTACCTGGTGAGGTACAGACAGAAGGGAGCATTGTGCTTAATTACTGATCTGATAAGTGTAGAGTACAACAGAGGTATGACCACCCTTGTCTTGGATGTGATGTCAATATGTATGATGGGCACAATACAGAATGTGTGTGTCACCACTATGGACACATAGTTATGAAAATGTAGATTGCTATCAACATGTGTTCCCAAGTCTTATAACACTGTGTTTGAGCTAGAGGGGTGCTATGCATATCACAATTAGCAGGGGTACTTCATTGCCAAAGGGGACAATGAGCCACTGTATGCTTTAAGGTTCAGTCCATTATTTCAGTGCCAATCATTTCTGTGTGGCAGCTCCTTGCATAATATGTTACCATCACCGGGGGACTTTGTATTAGTGGATCCAGTTACAAGTCATCTGCAAACTTAGTAGACCACAAGCCATCTACCATTGCCTTTGCTTCAAGGAAGTACTTTGCAAACAGTTGAGGGCCCAGCACTGATCCTTATGGTATTCTAATGATAATTGGCTACTTGTGGAGGCACAGTCCCCAACTTTGAGAGCATGTGTTATATCAGTGAGCTGAACCAGTTCCCTCTCCCTGTACTACTGCATGGCTTAATTCCCACATGGGAGATCTTCACTATGACACATGAATAGGGGATAGTGTCAAAGCCTTGGATAAGTCAACATAGATAGTATGTCCTGTTATCCTCCATCCAGGTCCATGGGGTCAGTATCCAAGAAGTCCACGAGGTTCAATAAGCAAGATGTATCCTTGACAAAAACAAAATGGGTAGGGTTAAGTGTGTTGAAAGTCACCTATGTTCCTATGGATATGGTCCATGCTGATTCCTTGCAGATAAGTGTTTTTAGGCATATAGATCAATAGTTGTAGTTCTGCATGTTACCAGATTGATGTGCATTGCAGAACACATTTGAGATTACAGTTTGTATTGTGGTTGATATATGTGTGGAAAAAGTACTGAGATACCAGGGTTACTGTGCTTGGAGGGAGTGGCATCAGATGGATGTATTGTAAATATATGACATATTGTTAGATAGGGCACTCAGTTTGTAATGTTTACACATGTAATTTCATGTTATATATAGGGAATGCAACTTAGTAGATTTAAGGAACAACCCTAGTACATACGAATGCAATAGTACTTTCACAGAACATATCTGCTTTCTCAGACCCTGGTCTGAGGAAGCAGGTTTGTTCTGTGAAAGCACTATTGTGTTCATATGTACTAGCATTGTTCATTAAATCTACTAAGTTCCATTTGTGGTTTTGGTGTAGTTTCTTTTTGCTGTTTGGACATTTATCTTTGTTGCTACCTCAGTTTGTTGGCAGTTTATTCTATTTTTACATACACGGGAAATGGACAGCAAACAGCAATAATACAGCATAATATAAAAATTCCCATGGCATGGCGAAGAGCAGGCATGCATGATGGTTAGCAGAGTGCATACACAGGCAAAATATTCATGTTTGTGCATAGATAAGCAGTGTGCAAATATGAGCTGCATTGCTAAAGCCTGACAGTTAGTATTAAGTCTATGAAATACACTTACTGCATAACTGACTCTGTGGCAGTATGTGCTAATGCTTTGATGCATTAATTTTTTATCCCAAATGGGAATAAGAAGTGATCCTGGAAAGGGAAGTTAAATATCCCCCATTGTTAGGTAAAGGAAGTGACACTCAAATTAACCACGATTGCATCCAGGTAGAACACGGCAGTGCCTTTAGCCATACTTTCACTAGTTATTCTTCTGAAGTGGAGGGGATTATTAGAAAACATTGGGCTATTCTGAAAATTCATGAGGAAACAGGGTGTTGGATCTCAGATGTACCACAATTTATTAGAAAGAGAGATTTAAATCTTAAAGAAAGATTTGAAAGAGTAGGTACTAATTACAACAAAGGAAATAAGATTAGGAAGGGTACTTATAGGTGTGATAGATGCAATCAATGTAGATGCATTCTCAGAAAGGAAGAGATTAATTTAACAGCTAGGAAATGTAGAGTTAGAAGTAATGGTTATTATACCTGCAATAGTGCTGGGGTGGTATATTTAATTGTGTGTAAATCATGCTACAGTTTTTACATTGGAAAGACAGAAAGGAATCTCAGTACAAGAATTTACAAACGTGTATATGACATCTCGTAGCAAAAGGAAACTAGTGTACTTTACAAACATTCATTAACATGTCCCAACTATAAATTAGGTTTATGGTTATAGAACAGGTTATAGGTGATGCCAGGGTGGTAATTGGGAACTCAAGCTGGAGTATAGGGAACTATACTGGCAGATAAAACTGGTTGCAGGAAAACCCCCTGGCTTGAATGATTGTATTAGTATTTCCAGTGTTTTGAAGCTGAGATCAGCTAAATTATGACACCAGCATGTATAACTTGTTGGAATTTGTTATTGTTACTTGTCAATAACATCTCTTTGCAATAGATATGTATTATTAAAGGGGATTATATTTGTATATATGTTACAGCATTATTAAATACGTTTTTAAATGTGCTTGTTTATTTTAACTAACAAATGGTACATGTCTTTTTAAATTCATGTTGGAGTTAATTGACAGCATCACCATTGGTTCTTTTGAATGGGTATACTTATATAAACAGGACTTAAAAAAGTGTGAAAATTGTTCTGAGGCAGCCTGACATTCAGTTAGGTGAAAGCGCTTAACTTTCTATTTGTGCCTTGTGGATTTTACTACAACTACTGAACATTATAATTGTGCCTTGTAGATTTTATTATATCTACTGTCTTCTCTGTGAGCTATTTTGGCTGTTTTTATCCAGTTTTTTGGTGCTGTGCTGAGTCGAATGGACTGTGCAGTTATTAAACTTTGTTTCAGAAGCTGTGGAGTCTTTTTACAGGTTATCTTATAGGTTTTTTTTCTTGGTTTTATCCCAAATGGTACTTGGTTTGAATAAGGGTGTATCTAATACTTTAAAATGCTTTTCATTACACAGTGATAATGCACTGACATGAACTGTTTATATGAGATGTGTTGCTGAATTTTGCCTCTGCTCACCATTGCTGCATATTGGTGTGTGATGCACACATCCACACAATGCTGTGTCTGCCACATGTGTGTTGTCTGTGATTCTTTTTTTAACCAGATTGAAGGTGTTAAAATAGGGTAGATAGGAATATGGTGAAATAGGAGCAAGCAGGGGGAAGAACAAAGTCTGACAGTTAATATTAAATCTTTGGAATACACCTGCTACATAATTGACACTGTGGCAGCACATGTTAATGCAGTGACACATTCCTTGTTGTGGCCAGATGGTACTGGGATCGAACAGAGCTATATGTAATACTTTTAACTACTATTGCATTACTAATGCTGTGTGTTGGTGCACGGTGCACACCATTTTGCAATAATTCATTAAAGAAAAGAAATGGGGAAGATAGGACAGTGATAAAATTGGGAGAAAGCAGGGGTAGAACAAAGGGAGGCAGGAATGTGCAAAAAGGCGGAGAAAAGAACCATAGCTATCCATTTCTTTAACAGTGTAAAGTGAACATATCTTCCAAACATGAACTGTATTTGGACTGTCACCTCCAGAGAGAAGGGGACCACAACATAATCATGTTGTATAGCCAATGAGACTGAATCAAGTATATCAAGAAGACGTGTGTGAAATGGTGAGCTATGTATGGGACAATTTTGTTTTTGTGGGATAGGTTCTCCTTTTTTTGATAGAGAGTGAGAGAGGAGTATTGGGGAAGGGATGTAGGAATGTTTTGGTGAGATAAGTTGGGTAGGTGAGGAAGCAATTGCAGACAGACAAGACAAACAAGACAAAAGACAGGGACAGTGATGGGCACAAAAGATTGGGGGACACCGTGATTGGGGTGAGGGTGGGGACATCACAAACCCATGGTCATCAAGCTGGTGGCAGTGAGAATCGAGTGGTCACCCACTGGACAGTCATCACTGTCAGCTCACTCCACCACTGGCTGGAGTGCCTGATATGTGCCTCTCATCCTCTTGGTATTACATAAAATGAGGGAGAGCAGCATCTCCAACTGGCATACTTATACACCAACAGTGTGACACACAACCCAACGCACCATCCCTGACAATTGAGCACAGGTGATAAAATCATCACCTTTGCCACTGCTCCTGGAGGGTACCACTGGAGCAGCCTCTGGGGCAAGACTACCTGAGGTGGCAAGTAGTGCAGGGGCAGCAGAGGTGGTGCTGCCAGGTTAGCTCTCAAACATGCTGGGCAACTGTGCTTGGTACACATGGATGACATGGGCACATTTTGACAACTTGTAACAAAAAAAATAAATAAATAAATGCATAAAAAATAAAAATAAAATAAAATAAAAAAAGAATATAAGGGTTGGGGTGAGAGAAAAAATAAGAGATAAGATCAGTACTTTCACATGTGACATATAATGCATTGATACAATTAATTGACTCTATTATCTTAACTTCTACTTTTAAGACTACCAACTCCTAACAGATAACTTTTACTTTTAAGACTACCATATCCTAACAGATGCACACTATACTACAGACTGCAGCTAGTACTCCTTGACATATGCATATATTGCATATATGTGTGTTCTAATTATACAGATTACAGTTAACAGCAGGGCTTGTGTGCCACTGGTATAGAACTTTTTCTTTAAACCTTTAAATTACACACAATTGAAGTATCACATAGTTGGGAGGTGTGGTCTTTGAATACACAACCTGGAACAAAAGTCTAAAATTGCACTCTTGGTTTGTGCTACAGGCTAATGCATGCATGCTTGCTTTTACAATTGAGACATGCATACTCAATCTGATACAATTCTATAAAATACAAAAAAAGCTATCTTTAACTTTTAATGCTAGAATAACACTACTATTCTGCTGCATCCATACCACATGCTTCCTTCATCCCTGCCAATCTAGCCCCATAGGTTTGTCCATTAACCTCATGGTCCCTGGCAGCTGTGGGAAAAAAAAAAAACAGAACAGAACATAATTCAGCTTTTAAGTCTTACACATACTCTTTGTAGTTGATACTTACACAGGTGTGGCATGTCTGCAGTTCTAAATTCCCAGATCCAACAGTCGAGGGTATCCCTCTACCTCCTCTAGAGGTCATTGTAGTGATGCCTACATTGTTCTCAAGTACAGAGAATACCAGTGGCACTGGTTACAACCCAGGCTAAACTATCTCAAGCTTCTGACTTATACTGGGAGTCAGAATAGTCTCCCTACAAAAGCCTGGCACTGTGTTTCTTAACCAGGAGTACCCTGTCTTCTTCTTTCGGCTTTTTCCAAGTTAGGGGTCACCACAGTGCATCACCTGTCTGATAATGATTGACAGTGAAGTTTTACAATGTCGAGTTTCCAGCCTGGTGCCCAACCTTCCACAGAAGGCACACACATGCACACACACCTAGGGTCAATTTAGAGTGTCCAGTCCACCTACAGTATGTCTTTGGGATGTGGGAGGAAACTGGAGAACCTGGAGGAAACCCATGTGACCACAGGGAGGACATGCAGACTCCGCACAGAAGGCACCCCAGCTGAGGATCGAACCGGAGAACCTCTTGCTGTGAGGTGGCAATGCTAACTGCTGCACCACCGTGGCCACCCTCTTGGACACCCTGTCTCTGTGCCCTAAATCTGACACCTTCCCCACAAATGTCTGCAGTGTCAGCGGCAGATCTAGAGCAATAGGGAATGAGGCTTTCCTGCCAGTTCCAGTCATCATATTTCCTGTGGACTGTGCACACAGTTTGAAAATGTGCTCTGCTTACCATTGTGCAGTGTTTGCATGATAGTAAGCAAAACACAGCAGTAGCAAGCAAAGCAAAGTCAAGGTTATAGAATGTACAGGCAGTTGTGTTTGTGTGTGTTAGGCAAATGTGAAGACTATGGCAGTCCAGATAGCAGAAATATACTTGCAGGAATGTTGTACACAATATACCTACAGTCATACATTTCAGAATAAATGTGATAATACATAGATAAATGAATACATAACTGACACAGTACTAGTGCTTCAGCCCTTATACATATAATTAATATCAGCTACACCATGTCAAGTATTATAAGTGACAGTGGCTATAATGGGAAGTGGAACAGCAGTAAAAGTGCATGGAATATACTGTATTCAAACCTAGGACCATGTCTATGGCAGTTCTGTGCTTTCACCTGTTGCCACAAGAAGATTGAGGAAGCATTTGTCTATATTGCAGTTCAGTGCTATAAACTGCAATGTTACAACAGTAAAACAAAGGATGCACACCCTGTACTAAAACCCAGGACCATCTGTACTCCAACCCTACATTTACACCTGCTGCCACAGTAATGGTTACAAATCATTCCCTGTTTAACTAATCATTCTTAAAGTCTTGCTGTTAACTGGCATGCAACATCGCTCAGTGGGTTTACATGATGCCTAGTAGCATTAATTGAATGCATCCAGTTTCTGTCTGGGTCCTGCCTGGCTAGTTGTCCAGTTTGAACTAAATGGCAGAACACATAAACAGCGCCCCCCACCCAAAAAAGAAAAAAAAAGAAAAGAAGGGAGAGGTACTTGAAATGAGGAAAAGCAATCTATGACATACACACTAGAAGATGTTAGTGCACATGAGATATTTCTACATAGGTCTGGATTAGAGCTCTCACTCCAACGCACCTTCAGAATACAGGATGGGTGCCTTATCCCTTTTTGCCACACAAACAGCTTTGCAGCAAAGAACTTAAATTAATATGCACACAACCTAATGCAACAGCATCTACACTATCAAACCATACAAGTGTTATTTGTACATGTATTAGTTTTGGATGTAGTGCACCTAGTGATCACATAACCTGTCATGATTATTGCTTGCAGATATACAGCTCTGCCTTACATTTCTGTCTTTGTTGGCCATTCTTCATTTATCTGAGCAGTAATCTGAGGCATGCAGTGTGTAAGCCATTCTACATCATTGACCTTAAAATGTGTGAGGATATTAAGTGGAAATAATATTGTTTGCAGTTGCCAACAAAGGAATGGCAGGTTGGATGCTATGGAACACAACCTGTGATTTGTATGCTGCTTACTTACATTTCCAGACTTACATCTAACACTTGGTAGATCTAAACTGACATACTCAGTGGAAGTAAGGCAACCTGCAAATTTGTTGGGTTTCCTTCTCCCAACCACTAATTATTCACAGCTGCAATCCATTAAAAACAAACACTTAGGGAGTGCCTGCACTATGTTCCTATCTCCTACACAGATCCACATTTTTGGGATTCAGCAATTATAATGAGTTTTCACATCCTTTGCATCTTCACTCTGCTAACAGCCCTGAATTTATACCATATAAAAAGGCAACTGTGTAGCTAGGCAAACTGATGGTGAGGAGAGTTGTATATGCTTGGAAGGCTGCAAAAACCCTTTTTCTTCAGGATATATATCCTGTACATAGAAATACTGAACTTCTGAAGGTATGCTTTCATTTTGTCACCTGCATACTACATATGCTTGAATGTATTTAAGAAAAATCTTAAGCAAAGGCTTTTACAGTTTTATCTGTATGCATTAGTTAGGAGTGTACTGATGGCATGGGCATGTTTGTCATGCCATTTTAGAGGTATACGTGATTGCCAATACATAAAAATGGAATGCTGTGTGATAAATATGTACAAATGTTTCAGGGAACAGGTCCATTGATAGCATTTTTAGCAGTTTAAAGATGGTTTGTTAGCAAAGTGGGTCATTTGCTTGTTGTTTTACATGGGGAAGCAAAGCTGAGTTATTGTTATGTCACAAACAAGGATGGACTGTTCTTTTAGAGGGGCAAAGGTGAGTTACTGTTATAGCACAGACAAGGATGGACTGTAGTTTTGGGGGAACAAAGATGAGTTACAGTTATGGCACAAACAAGGATGGACTGTTCTTTTGGGGGCAAAAGTGAGTTACTGTTATAGCACAAACAAGGATGGACTGTAGTTTTGGGGGGAGTAAAGCTGAGTTACTGTTAGGCCACAAACAAGGATATGTTGCTGTTGTTACTTTCCTTGTTTTGCATCCTGCCTATCATTAGTAATTCATATCTCTAGACTGTTTTATGTTTCTCCAGTGGGTAATACTGACTGGCTACTTTTTCTGCTTTATCTGGAAATATTTATTTTGTATTTATGTGATACTTATGTATATTATCTTTCTGTTGTCTTTTAGGACACCTACGAGTATGCCACCTAGCTATGTCAGTCCATGGAGATGCCCCCCTTCACCAATGCTGAGAATGAAGTGATTGTATATGACTTTAGACAGCATGGTGCTTTTCTGCTGGAAAGGGGATGGAGAGATATGGCACATAGAATGCGAATATGGTAGCAGATAGTAGATGATGTCAATGCCATGGGTGACCACAGCAGGACATATGAGCAGGTGTGCCACAGGGCCACTGACATAATCACATCTGCATGGAGAACAGCAGCTGCACTGGGCCATGACTAGATGGTTACTGAAGGTGGCCCTGCTAGGGAACCACCACTAACCAACAACGAAGAGTTTCTGGCCAATATCAGAGATCCAGACAGCTCCCAGGAGAGTGCAGTACAGCATGTCCTGGATGTCGGAGCAACAGTTTCTGAGAAAACAAACACATCCCAGGAGGACCATCCAGGTAGGTTTTGCTATCTGAACAGTTGCATAGTTTTGTATAGTAAAACAGTTGAATTCAATAGGTTAATTCTGTGTCACATGTCTTTTTTGAGGGAGGGATTGAGGACTGCTAGAGTTATAAGCTTAGGTTAGAGTTGTCAGCCACATTCTTGTTCAAATTAAAGTTAATGGACATATAAATGGGTAAATGTATTACACCTATGTTACTTTTAATTGTGATGATGTTATCCTTATCTCTTGCTTAACTTCTTTCAGGACTGTCTGGACAACAGAGAAGTATCTCATCTGCAGACGTTAAGGCAATAAATTTTATGTCAGTACTCCTGAGCAATTTAAAGAAATATTGCAGTGTGTGATGTTGATCTCAGGCCTGTTGTGTGTATTGCTGTACTGTCTATAATAGTGGCAGCACTGTTAATTTGTTAGCATATATTGCACTATAGTACTGCAGGTATTATTTTTTTCCGTGTTTCTTGCTTTTTATCACAGGTGATAATGAGAGTGGGAGTATGGGCCCTGTGCCACCTGATCTCAGTTTATCAGCATACTCTGATGATGATGATGATGATGGCCAAAATGAGGTACAGTCATTGGGTGCAGAGGTTAAATCTGACACTGAGGTTGACATCCAGCCAACCCCTCCATTTCCATCAGACAAAACCTGTAGGCCTATACCTACCCAATCTAGTGAGCCCACAAATATTGGACAGGTGGAAGGGGATGACATTGATAATGGAAGTGTGGCTTCTGTGGCTTCAGTGCCTGTTGAGTTTGTCCGTAGCCAAATTGTGGGTGAGGTGCCGCACGGGAGGATTGATAGGGTTGCTCAGAAGGGGCCTACTGCCTCTCCTCCATCGGTTGCAGGTGTCTCTTCCTGTGCCACTCATCTTATGTTCAGGACCATCATGGAGGCATAGACATGTTCCCATAGGTGCTCTAGACAAATGCTGATTGTTGTAGATGTGGCAGTCTGACATGTGTGACTGCCTCCACCCTGTTGCCAATTCACTGGACTGGATGAATGATATGCTGGAACGAGGGGTGTCTGTGACGAACTGAGGGGTGGCTGTCATGGAACATGCAGTGTCTGTGAGAGAACATCACATTATCTGCTGTTAGCCAACATGGCTGTGACTGATCATGCTCCCATAGTGGCAGTACTTCTACTGCTCCATCAGTGAGTGTGCTGTCTACACCCTGATGTGGCAGGCCATGGTACGTGGTACTGGGTATCCCTTTGAAGGGAGTTCACCCAGCAGACATCAGTTACATTCAGGTAGCAGCAGTGCATCTGACCTTGGGTGTGGAGGTGCTAGTCAGTTCTCATGGTCAGGGATGACAAAGATGAACTGCCACCTCTACCATGCATGGCTCACATCTGTCTGACATACCAAGATGTTGAACCAGCACTGAGCTTGGCTGTGTTAATGCAGATACTCACACACCAATTTCACCTTGAGGACCCCTACAGACACAAAACAGTTACTCATTTTGTCTCACTGGCCATTTATTGGTTTATCCGGGTCTATATTAGAAGATCAAATGTTTAGGTGATCGAACACCTAAACTTCGATCTTCTAATATCGAAAGCAAAAAATGGTGAACGGCCTATTTAATGCAGGAAAAGATTTCCCTTGGCCATTCGATGGATTTTGCCATTTCCTATACTGTAGAGCAATCTTGTTGGTATATTTAGTTAGGTGGGTGTGGGGGGCACAGCTCCCCATGTCGGGGGGTGATGTTGGGGGGTGTGGTGGCCAAAGCCCCCCACTTACTTTGGATGTAAATTTTTGTTTTGTTTTATTGGCCAAAGTACGTGTTTCCTTGGGACATTCGCTGTTTTCAGATTCGATATTAGAAGATCGATGTTTAGGTGTTCGATCACCTAAACATTTGATCTTCTAATATAGACCCTTTATCCACATGTCTGTCTTCTTCTCTTTCTTACTCACACGCACTCACTGACCTATTGTGTCAGCCTAGGCTTCCTTCCTCCACCTACAACATCCTGTGCAAGTGATGATAACTGTGCCATATCTTTGTCTTCTATCTTTTGGATTTAGGGATACAAAAGCTTTGTGTCTGATGCTCAGGGTGAATAGCTAACTTAGTCCTTAGTATATCTACATTTGTGGTGTTGAACTGGTAATTGTACCTTTGACTTATATTGGCCTTGGAAAGTTAGTCAGTTGATAGCATTAACATTTCACAACTTTTTAGTGAATGATCTTGTGAGGCTTGTGAAGTCAGAACCTACAATAATATGTATCATTAATTTCTGTCATTAATCATTTTCCAGTACAAACATATGATGCTAAAGTGAGTGTATGCAGTGATCATCCATACTTTTGAGAGGTATAAATGTGTGAATCTTTGATGCCTCACGCCTACTACTTAAGAATGGACACATAAGTCAAATAAGTCTCTACTGTCACATGTTAAGGTAAGTTCTGTACAGATCTCCCACCTTTTGCTGGCTTACTGGACCAAGAAATGAAATACATGGAAATGCCTCACAGTAATATTAGTAAACAATACACTCCAGGTTCAGGACTTACCTTGTAAATGCAGCAGTTGACACAGTTTTAGTTCAGAGCTGACACTGTCTAATGCAAGCCGTACACAGCCAATACATGGGGAGATAAAGGCTGTATGAGTTGCCTGGCATCAATGTTAGTATATGTATATGAGTAGGAGGAAGGTTTTAGGCCCATAGGTGGTGAGTGAGTGTGATATGCATTGTCTTGTAGCCAATGCCAATGCAAGGGCATACTGAGCACTCCTATGTTTGCCTACACCACATCAGCTGGTGATTCCCCATGTGACTCCTCATCTGCCTATGGCTGTGGTGACCTTGGCATTGGTGGTGGGATGTGTGCCCCTTCCCCTTGCTGAGCCTGATGAAGCTGTTTTCTCATGATTATGTTGCGTAGCATGGCACATACTGTGAATATTTCTGTGCATGTCCATGGATTGTACTGCAGGTCTCCCCCAGATGTATTAAGGCACTGGAACCATGATTTTAGCAGCCCAAACACATGCTCTATGATATTTATTGTTTGAGTGTATGCCTCATTATGGCGTTTTTCAGTGGGTGTGCATGCATCTCAGATGGGTGACATCAGCCAAGGTTCCAGTGCATAGCCTGCATACCCCAGTAAATACCCCTGTGAGAAATCCTCCTAGCAAGCATCTGGTACAGCTGGGACGTCTGCCAGATATGTGAGTTGTGGTAACTGCCAGGGTTGCCAGCACACACATGACTTGGCAGTTGATAGAGTTGTAGCCCTTTCTGTTAATGTAAAGCCTACCCTGTTCCCTGGGTGGTGCCTTAATTTCTACATGTATGCAACCTATGGCACTCATTACTTCAGGGTAATGTGTTACACAGCAGAACTCTTGCATATTCTGGCCCTCTCCTCAGAACTATGGGAAAATGTATGTGAAAACTGGCATGTTGGAGCGTAGAATTCAGGAACTGGTGGAGGATCCTGGATGCTGATGCCTGTAACACCCCCAGCATGTCCCCTGTTGATATCTGAAAGGTACCTGTAACTACAATTCTAAGGGCTACACACTTTTGTCTCGACTGGAATGGGTTCCTCTCATTTAGCTGTGGCTCTGAATTGAAGACGGCAGATGTCAAAGAGTTCCTGTAGCGTGTCCCTTGCCACCCTGTAGCGATCCACAAGTTCCACATCATGTAGGTTGTGAAAAGTTAAACAGGGCCTGAAAAGTCTTATCCTTCTCAGTCTAGGCCTGTTAGCAGCAGCATTGGCTTCAGCCTGTAGCATATACGAATGAATTAAATCAGCAGCAGCCCCTAACATTCTGTCCTTTCCATGTCTGTATTCCAAAAATTTTGGAATCCACAGGAAATTCTAGCATGGAGTCTACACAGATGCTTTATAATTTCTTGAATAGCTAAACCATGTTGGATTGGTTAATTAGTATGCAATCCAGCTGCTTATACTGTAATTAGCATGCCATGGTGTTTACCCTGTTTGTACAGTGGTGCACGCCACTACATAGCACTTACTGAATGTAAAAGTTTCTGCGGTCATGTCAGCTTTGCGCTGCAGCATGCACATGGGGAAAAATTACCATGTAGGCTTTCTTGAATCCCACTATCTAATTTATTCCAATTAATCTTACTTTGCAAATTTCAATTGCTTCTACAGAAAAATTTGTCACACCCCCATATGTTACTATCTCAGCAGTGATTTCTTTACAAATGTCATTGACATCAGCTTTCATGATATCTATAATATTTTTTATTGTATTTTATTTTCTCTTTCTCATCTTTGAATTCCCTTATTACATATGTGTAATGTTTTACCATTTTGCCAGGTACGGAGATACCTCTTCTTTCCTTCCCCTAACAAAATATTTTTGTTTATAAAATAATTCCATGACTTTTTTTATTCTTTGATTTTATTCTTATAAATCTCCCTCTTCTTACAGAGAAATTCACTGTTATTTTCTACTAAACCATTCAAAATAATCTTCTTTGATACCTTTTTCTTTCCTTAGCTGCAACTCCACCTGCATATATATACATATATATATATATATATATATAGAGAGAGAGAGAGAGAGAGAGAGAGATATATAGATATAGTATATAGATATATTTCAGCACTTTTCTTTAAAACAACCAACTACTTTCTCCAGGACTTGCAAACAGCTCTGTTCTATAACCTTCCTTCCAAAACAGTCCAATTTTCTGTTTCATTTCATCTGTCTGCAGCACCTTTCCTGATAGTCTTTTTATATATTTTCCTTATGTTTGTAATATCATCATCACTTTCTCCCACTTCAGTCCAAATACTCAAATGATATGAAGACCTTATGACCATAACACCACTGTCTTTTTCAGTAATATGCTTATACATCAACAAATAGTCAACCTCTGTTTTCAGGTATTCCCTTCTATATGTCATAGGTTCATAACTTCATAGGTAAGTTCTTGGCTAACTTCCCATGCAGGCCATTTTAAGCCCAGCCAATTTCTCTTTTTGTGTTTCAAATAATCTATAACATTTGGCTATAGATTGACCTTACCCATCCCATCATTGATAATAATATATTACCCCCTAATGAGAATAACTCGGTGCATACCATTAATAATCTGAGGGAATGCATGCATGGGATAAAGCATTTAGGAGCTATTTCTGCCCATTAGTAGTACGGGGGGCAGTTCTGGGTAAATTTTCTGTTTCCTATCCATAGTTTTAAGTTATGCTTGAGTATGGACAGGAACAAACCTTGTTTTATGTGGATGGGGAGTCTGTTTCAGAGCAGTGGTATTCTATGTGATATATACCCATTCCTTGAAATTGTTCGTTGATGATGCAGAAGAGCTTTGGATCTCTAGACTTATTTCTCATGACATTTGACTTGGTGACGCAAAAATAATTGTTCCATGGATAAATATCTTTTTGCTTTTACATTCATTTAGACATTTATGTGGCAAAAATTCAGTTTCAAATGTGATGTCATACCCTCTTTACCTGAGTGGATAAAAGTCCCTTACATTTCTTTGCAGATCTTATAGAAAACTTTTTGGCATAACTAAATTGTCCTAAACTAAGTATCTCTATACAGCTATACAGCAGCACCATTTCTATTTCTTGGTGTCACAGTGTTCCTTTCCATTTTTTTTTAAATTTTATTTCTTTTTTGTTTTTGTAAAGAAAAGCATTAGCAATCCCCAGGATTCAATAAAGCCCATGTAGGCTGCGCTTAGACCCTACACGGAGTTTTACCATAGATGCAATATTTTTCATCAATGGCATCTTACAGTGCATATTAATGAAGTGTGGCACACCTCAGCAAGGTTTTGCAGCTCACAGTAGTGTTGCTGGCTGTGACATCTCTTCAATGAATGTGAAAAGCGTTACCGTGTAAGGTTGCTGGCTGCGAAAGTAATTCATTACAAGATCTTTCATGTAAGTAGAACCAGCACATTTTAACCATCATATAACCTTTCTAATTGCAGATATTAGTAAACCATTAGTATGTTTTCCACATTTTGTCCATTATAAGGGCTACTGTTCCCCATTTTGGAGATGGAAAGTTGAGAGCTTATGATACAGATAGCACTTATTCTGCAGAAGGATAGTATGACAGCATGACATTTACTTTTCCCTATTTTTAGTTTTGTTCATTTAAAAAAGAACCGTACCAAAAACTGAAAAAAAAATGTTTTTCAGCAAATCTTGAACCTTTTTGCATAGCTAATGCTTCTGTATCAAAGTAAATGGTTACTGTTATTTTTTAATTTGTTATACCCCAAAAAGATCTGAAGGAGTCTGCCATGGCTAACATTATTTTGTTTTATAGTCAATGGCTTCACCTTCCTTATGTCATGTTAGAGGGACAGAAAGAAATTCTTAAGATGAGGGGATCATTTACTGTAGTTTTCTCCCTCATCAGTTGTCAACATTGCTGTGACAGGTTACTTTTCACTGTCAGCATCAATCTGCATTTTTAATTACTTTGCTTCCTTTGATTTTCATTAGTGACTGTCTCTGTTGCAGCATTTTGAGGAATGTTTGAATGACTGGCTTGAAAATGTAGCTGAGTTAATTGTTCTTTTCAAAGTGACAACTGTAGTTCAGTGTTCAAGTGTCAGAAATCTGACTGCTGTGATTAACAGGTGTTACTTGGGATGAGATAGTTTGTGTTGTATGCACAACTTTAAAAATTATAGCTAGAATTAAAGTCTTTGATGTTAGTCTTCTTTCCCTAACTCTATATGAAACATGCACTTTTGCAGAAGTTACAGTGTAGAAAAAATGCAAAATTATGCACTGACAGAAAGTAAGAAGAGTTAGATTGACTTATTTGCTTTCTTTCTTTGTGGCACTGAGTTTTTTTTTTACAGGGAATAACATTTGCATCTGAAAACTAAGCTTGAAAGGCCTGACTTTGTTCAGACTCCAGGCTGCACTATTTGTCTGAGGTGTGATGCTTGCAGTCTGCAACTGATAAGGCACATTTAAATAGCATTGCTTTCTTAATGACTCTGTTGTTGGGATAAGTGACCTAACTTAACTACCGTGCCACTCTTAGTAGCTGTTGTGAGGTAACAGATGAGACAGACGCGGGAAAGAAAGGCAAACACAATTATTACATGTTTTTTCTGTATCTGACGTGTTTAATCTTGGATTATGGGAAAGGAAAGCACTTTTTGGAAAAAAAAAACTTGAATTTTGGGGGGAGTTCTCCTTTATTTTTTTTTATGGCCACTGTTTGTGCAATATGCCACGTAACGCAAACACTGGAAGTGGAGAACCAGCACACCATGTTTGCAGAATGGTACTGCAGGGGAACTATTCAGACTCAGAATACAAAATCTGAAGCATGGAATAGTGTTGCCTGAGCTTTGACCAGTGCTACAGATATTATCCACACTGGTGAACAATGTTAACACCACTTTGATGACATCAGGAGGAGGAAGAAGGATACCCTTGACTTGTAAGAGTTTAAAGCTGAATATAGTCAAGACTGGTATTCATAATGGTATTCTGTTCCACAGCTGCCACAGAGGGAGCAATGAATGTGAGGACCCATGCTGTGAGATTGGAAAGGGTGAGACAAGCACGTGGTATGTATGCATGTATCAGAACAGTACTGTTATTGTAGCATTAAAAGTACAAGACTTTTTTTTGGTATTTAATCCAGTTGTATCATAGGTTCATAGGTTCATAAGTAGGTACTAGGCTATCTGTCTGAGGGCATTTATAAGCCTAGCCAGAGTGTGTCGGCTTTCACCACCCCATTGATTAATTAACTGAACCTCTGTCAAGCAGAGCCAATGAAGTGATCCCAGGGGTGTACTTTCTGTTACCCATTCACTCGTCAAGGCTTCTCTTGAAGAGTGTTAGTGAGGGGCTCTGCCTAATGTAGTTAGGAATTTTGTTCCAAAGCATGGGGAGTCTCTGTGACAGGAATCTATCCCTCCAGCATGTTCTTTTTATTGTTGTGGCGAGGTTTAGCTCACTAGATTGGGTAGCACGCAGTGACTTGGATTTCTTTAGGTGGAGCATGTCCATCAATTCTGAGTTGGACATGGCTTTGTAAGTCAGGCAGAGATCACCTCTGAGTAAGCAATATGCCACTGAGTACAGCTGGAGTGTTTTCAGTCGGGCTGCATAGGACATATGTTTGAGGCCAGTAATCCTCTTGGTGAGGTGCTTTTGTGGTCTTTGTTGGAAGTGTCTTGTGAGGTACATCCCAAATGGGGCATTGTACTCTATGCTGGGTCTGATGAGTGACGAGTAGAGGGGCACTATAACCTCTTTATTTCTAGATGCGAACCCCTTAGTAATTAGAATGGCCACATAGAAGGATTTCCTAACTACTTTGGCAATATGATTGTCAAAGGAGAGATTAGTATCTACCTGGGTTCCCAGATCTCTTATTACCTCTTCTGTATTAAGGGGGCTGCTGCCTATGTGGTAATTCGTGGGTGTTTTGTTTTTCCCAAACGGGATGACTATGCATTTTTTGGCATTTAGCTTGAGGCCATGACTTTGACACCAGGTGTCTGTCTCAGTAAGGCCTTTTTGGAGGATGTCTGAGACAGCCGGAGAGTCAATTATGGCTCCCAGTTTGCAGTCATCGGTGAACTTGGTTAGCCGTAGTCCTCCTGTGTTTGCCTGTACTTCTGAGAAATATATGCCGAACAGTAGGGGTCCCAGAACTGAGCCTTGTGGGACACCACTTGTGACTGGTTTAGAGTCAGACCTGGAGCCCGCTATTCTTACCGTGTGAGTTCTGTCTGTAAGCCAGTTGGCAACCCATCTTGTGACGTAGGGGTTTATGTTCAGGCTGGTGAGTTTTTCTATAATACCCGAGTGAGGAATGGTGTTGAATGCCTTGGCAAGATCAAGGTAGGCTGTGTGAACCACCTTTCCCTCGTCTATGGCCTTGGTAACTGTCTCGAAGAAGTCAACCAGGTTTAGTAGGCATGATCTGCCCTTAACAAAGCTGAACTGGGTCGGGTCAAGTGTTTGGAGGTTTCCAATGTCTTTGTTAATGAGTTCCATGATGATTTGCTCAATAGCCTTGCAGACCAGGCTAGTCAGGCTTATGGGGCGATAGTTACCAGGGTCAGTTGTGGCTCCTCCTTTATGGAGCGGAATAACCATTGCTGTGCACCATTCTATGAGCACGTAGCCTGTGGAGAGGCTGAGGTTGAACAGCGTGTTTAGGTGGGGGGTTAGTTTGTTCTGTAGTTCGTGCAAGACGCAGTTTGGGACACCATCTGGCTCCATTGATGCTGTGTTTTTGGCTTTTGAAAGGGCTGTTTTCACCTGTGCTTCTGTGATTTCCGGGACACTACACTTTTCCGGTATTGTTGTGGGCCCTTTTGAAGGTGAGAGGGAGGTGAAGTTTGCACTGAATCTATCTGCCAGTATGTTGGCAATATCAGTAGGTTCAGTATATTTTTGTGCTATTTTGCACTATCTCAGAGCATATCTGTGAGTTGCCACTTAGATATTTGACATAGCTAAAGAAGGCTTTGTGGTTATCTTTCGAGTCCTTGTCTATTTTTCTTTCAAAGTTAGCATTGGATGATTTTATGAGGGACCTTAGTTTCTTACTTATACTGATCAGGGATGTCTTTCCTTCTTGGGATTTGCTTTTTTTCTGAACTAGTTTCCTCCTTTTGTTGTATAACCTGTTTATGGCAGGGGTCCACCAGACTGGTTTCCTCCTCTTAGGGGAGTGAGTCTTGGTTTTGCTAGGGATGGCACGATCCATGCATCCTTGTAGGTGCTCATAGAATGCAATTGTAAAGGATTTTGCATCTTGGGCAGTGTTATCCTTTAGCGTGGGGGCTGTGAAACTTACCACCTCTGACTTAAGTAAGGTGAAGTTTGCTTTAGAAAAGTTTTTCACTGTGGTTTCCCTGGTTGGGGGTGGTGGTGGGGTGTGGACATCTTGGGTGATTAGTTTATGGTCTGATCTAACCAGTGAAAGGTTGACCTCCTGTACAGAGCACTTGTCGCCCATGTTGGTGATGACCAGGTCCAATATGTTGTGGCCTCTGGTAGGGTAGTTCACCAGCTGATCCAGGGCATTTGAGTTGATAAATTCCAGGAAGCGCTGAGCCTGGGAGTTTGTACTCAAGTAGTTTTCCCAGGGTAATTGAAATCTCCCAAGATCAGGGTGTTCAGTAGGACCTTCATGTTTTCCAGTCTCAACAGAAAGGCAGAGTGGTGGTTCTGGGTCATGGAGGGTGATCTGTAGCAGGCCACAATTTGCATTGCAGATTTGCCCAATGTTAGTTGCACATGGATGATCTCAGAGGTATCATGCTGCACCACTAACCTGGAAGTGTGGGTGTCCTTGATGAATATGGATACACCCCCTCCTTTTGTGTTTCGGTCTGTGTTCTGTGGCCTAAATGTGTGGTATGAGTTGTAGCCCAGTAGTGCTGGAGTGCTCTCTGGAGCCTTGAACCAGGTTTCAGTTACTGCACAGATGTCAACGTTCTCCATACTTAGGAGTGTTTCGAGCGCATGCATTTTGAGATTTAAACTCCTGGCATTGAGTAGCATAACCCTCAGTTTTTTACTTGTGCTGTTTATGGAGGTGGGTTTGAATATTGAGCCTTGCCTAAAAAAGGCACTATGGGGGCAGCAAGAGCCTTGGCTAGTATTTGAAAGCCAAGGGGTGACAGGTGCAAGCCATCTCTTGCGAAGCAACGCGGCTTGTCGAGCATGTCATTCCAGGCTGACAGACACTGGATCCCCTTTGAATGACACCAGAAGCTCAGCCAATTGTTGAAATTGATCATTTTTTCTATATACTGAGGTATAGATTAGTACTAAGCTAACTGCCCTTGTGGGCCATCGTAAGCCTAGCCAATTATCCCTTGTGAGACTCAAACCCTCCACTTTGTGTTTGTAAGGCAAACATCTTAACCATTAGGCCACCCTTCCAACCCAGGATGCTACTCAGGGTCAGGGTCCTACCCGCCTGGGCTACATGATCAGAGAACTCTTCCGTGTCTCTTTTCATGTAGTCCAGGGAGGTATGGCTCAGGTCATTCACACCATCATGAACAATGACCGAGTCATATTTGTACTTGTTCTGGAGTGACCTGAGTGCTTGTGTTATGTGGTGGATTCTGGCTCCTGACAGGCAGCTAACAGTAACCTTCTCCTTGTCCAGCCTAGTGAGTGGGGCATCAGTGTACCTGACTATTGAGTCACCTATTACTAGTGTGTTAGGTATGTTATTTTGCCTTAAGGGCTGTGATTGTACGGCACATTGATTTTGTGTTTTATGTGTTGTTTGGTTTGTGACGGGAGGTGTAGGTTTTGTGGGTGTCTGCTTTGGAGCTCTCTGATGCTTTTGCAGGTTTTTATTTAGAGCCTCCGAGTATGATTTTGTGTATTTATGTGTATCTTTTGCCAGTCAACTGCAAAAGAAAGTATGCATGCCTGAGTTTGTAGCACAAAGCAACAGTTCCATATTCTCAAATAACATTGCGCATGCTTCTATCGAATGTAAGAGGAAACTATGCATGCATTAGTCTGTAAGAGAATAATAGTACAGTATTAGAGAGTAGTCTGAGGTTGTACAATACTGTTAAATTTTCATCTTTATTGCATTGTAAATTCAGACCTCCAATGTAAATGCAGGGGATGGCTGTATGTCAACCTTTGTGTAAGATTCAACCTCTGCACCCCCCTGACTGTGCCTCAAGTTTGGCCACCATCATCGTCAGACTCTGCTGCAACACTGACATCAGGTGGCACAGTGACCACAGTTCCACTGTGAGAATCACCTGTGATAAAGAAGATGACACACAGGAATACATTAATACCTGCACTACTATAGTGCAATATATGCTAACAAAGTAACAATGATGCCAATATTATTGATAGTCCAGCAATACACACAACACATCTGAGATCAAACTCCCACACTACAATATTTGGTTAAATTGAACAGCAGAAATGACATCAAACTATTTGGCCTATCGACTGTAGAAGGCAAGCTTTCCTAGAGGACTGAAGGTCCTGAAAGAAGATAAGCAAGAGGTAAGGGTAACAATATCACAATCGACTGTAACACAGGGGGTAGTACATTTGCCCCTTTATAGGTGCAGTAAACAAATGTTTAAACAAATGTATGGCTGACATTCACTAAATATACAACAGTATACGAACATAGGATCATAGGAAATTACTAGGCTAATGCCCTGAGGCCCTTACAAGCCTAGCCAAGAATTTAGCCCATGTTCAGACAAGTCAGCATCCAATGCTCCTATCCAGCATTGACACAGGTGGAATCTCAGGGGGTGTATTTTCTGTTCCCCATCCAGTTATCCAGATTGCACTTAAAAAGGGTTAATGATGTACTCTGATTGGCATGGAGAGGAAGTCTATTCCACAGAAGGGGGAGTCTCTGGGACACAAATCTGTTCCGTCAACAAGTCCTATTGATGTAACAGACCAGGTTGAGGTCATGAGTGGGGGTTACTCGAGTGGAGCTTGACTTGCGAATGTGCAGCAGTCCCATCAAGGCAGGGTCTGAGATTGCTATGCATGCCAGACAGAGGTCACCACTAAGGAGTCCGTATGAGACTCCGTTGTTAAATTCTGAGTCTTGTTCTAAATTGGGCTCATAAAATAGCAACAAGTTATCCACACCAGCTACACACTCCTGGAAATTATCAAGCTTCCGGTTTGACGTAACAGGTCCCTCTGGCATATACGGAAGTTCCAGTTACTTGGTTTAATTAAACTTTTTATATGTTTCCCTTTTTAATATATATGTTCGTGTCACAATGATTATTATAATGATTTTATTATTTGTTATTAATCCATTTGAGATTTTAAGTGCCACTGACATATGTGTAACATGAACCTATCAGCTGTTATTCATTGTTATATAAAGCCGGTGTTTTATGAGTCTGAAGAAGCCTTCGGGTGAAAGCGCTTACTTTTCATATGGAATAAACTTTTTATTTTGTCATAACATAGATCGTATTTATTGTTGTTTTATGAGACAGTTGGTGCATTTTATTTGGTTTTGCCGTAAGCCGCTGCTATTTTGGTTCCTGTGCATGTGGTGGAGTGAACATTTTACTTATTTTATTTTGCGTGCCACAGGAGCCTTTATCCTGTTGTTGGGTGTACATTTATTTGGTTGGATTATACTCTTTATTTACTTTGGAGGATTTCACTATTGATCTTATTTGCTTCTTCAGGCTAAGGAGAGATTGCTTCCAATTAGGCACATGCTCCTTCTTGGTCCTGTACAGCAATTTTTTCCCTTTTATTATAGAGATTACTTATTGCAGATATCCACCAGACAGGTTTACTCTTCCTTGAGAAGTATGATTTTGTCCTAAGGTATTCCTGATTCCATGCAGCTATATAAATGCTCGTATAGTACTTTGGTGTAGGTCTGGACATTTGCGCCAGTTCCTACAGAGGGGGAGGGGGCTGTGAAGCAGTTTATACCTTCCTTCAGGAGGTTGTAATTGGCTTTGGAGAAGTTTGGGGGGTCAGTAGAGATGGCGACATCAAAAGTTACCACCTTATGGTAGGATCGTAGCAGGGAGGATGACACTGTAGAGATGCTGCAGAGGTTATTCGTACTGGTTAATACCAAGTCCAAAATATTATCACCTCTTGTGGGGGTGTCAACCAGCTGGTCCAAGGCATTTGCATTGATGAAATCAAGGAATCTCTGGGCATTTGTGTTCTGGCATGAGTAGTTCTTCCAGTCTATGGTTGGTTAGTTAAAGTCACCCAGGATCAAAGTATAGGGTTGAATCTTAATAGATTCAAAGAGGTCCAGATAGGCGGATTGGGCATCTTGAGTCAAAGTTGGAGGCCTTTAGCTAGCTATAATTTGAATAGGGGTCTTTTCAATGGTTAACTGCACCTGGAGTGTATCCTGTGTGTTGTACTGTTTGACCAGCCTGGAGGTGTGTATGTATTTAATATATACTGAAACACCACTTCCTTTTGCTTTGCTACCCATGGTTTGGGGTCTGAATGTATGATAGGATGAGTAACCTGGTATGGCTGTTGTGCTCACCACAGCTTTGTACCAGGTTTCTGTGACTGCACAAATGTCAGCATCTTCCAGGGTTAAGAATGCTTGCAATGAGTGCACTTTCATGTTTAGACTCCTAGCATTTTCAGCATGATCTTTAATTTGTGTTTTTATGAAATTTTCATATTGGTAATTTTGACCTCATGGCATTGCCTAAAAAAGGCACTATGGGGGAGGCAAGAGCCTTTTCCAGAAGCCTGAAGTCCAAGGGCAACAGATGCAGGCCATCTTTGGCAAAGCATTGAGATCCGTCAATCATGTCTTCCCATGCTGTCAGGTACTAGATCCTCTTGGAATGACACCAGAAACTAAGACAATTGTTAAAGTCAGTCATTTTCTGTTTGTATTGAGGTATCATTCTTGGTTACTGTAGAATGCTGCTTAAGGCTAGGGACATACCTGCCTGGGGCACATATTCAGTGAGCTCGATCATGTCTTTCATCATATAGTCCAGGGAGATACTCTCAAGTCATTCACACCAACATGGATTATGACAGAGTCATAACAGTACCTGTTGTTGAGAGGCATGAGTGCATGTGTGATATGGTGGATTCTGGCACCTGACAAACAACTAACTGTGACTTTCTCCTTATCCAGCCTGGTGAGGGGCACATCTGTGTGTCTCGCAATGGACTTTCCTATGACTATTATCTTGGGTTTATAGTTAGGCCTTAGTATCTCTGAAACACTGGTGTGTGGACTATGTGTGGTTTGTAGTGTGGTGGGCTGTGGAGTTCCCATGTGTTTTTGCCTCAGAGGTCTCTTTTGTTTAAGTATGTTTTTGTTGAAGATCTCCACATATGTGGATGTGTCATATGTAGGTGTGGGTGGTGTCAGAGATATGGTGTTTGTGTTGACAACCTTCTCAGTGCCAGATATACTGGCTTGTGAGGGAGATAGCATAGACTCTAGTTTCTTAATGTACTAGCATCTCTCACAAATTCTGTTCCTACGTGGGAGTAGTCTACACTGTCTCAGAACACCCCTCTCAACCAGACTGGCAGAAGGAGCTATAGGAAATTGTGCATCCATATTTTTCAGAATCTGAGGGAGAGAGGCCATAGAGAGCTAAGGCAACTAAATGGTGGAACGTTTAAGATGAGTACTACTAGGTACCCAGCTATCTAACAGTAACTCTATATCAACCCCAACTAGAGATCACAATAATATACCTTCTTTTACACTCTCACCCGTACCAACCTCCATAGTTAAAAAATTACTCTCAAAACTAAAACTTACCACTCTCGCAGCAAATGGTTTACCAGCTAATTTCCTAAAATTAGCCACAAAGTCCCTAGCTGACCCTGTCTCAATTCTTATAAACTGCTCCATACAAGAAGCTTACATCCCCCAACTATGGAAAGTGTTATATATTACCCTCTACACAAAGGTGGCAACTCCTGTGAGCTATCAAACTACCACCCCATTGCTAACCTATCCCCCCTATCCAAGCTCCTTGAGAAATGTATTCACACTCAAGTGATGCACCTCTTAACCTCACATAATCTCCTCTCCTTCACACAGCATAGTTTCTACCTAAACCATAGTACAACTACTGCTCTTCTCTCTCTTTTACTAACCAGGTTTACCAACTTAGAAACAACAACAGCTTCGTAACAGCCATATTCTTAGATCTCTCTAAGGCATTTGACATGGTCTCACATAACCTACTTTTAGACACTATATCCTCCATGTCCTTTGCCCCCTCCACTATGGCCTGGTTCAAAAATTATCTCTCTGATAGGAAACAATCAGTCAAATAGCAAGGTGTACTATCACCTCTACTACCAACTACCACAGGTGTTCCACAAGGCTCAGTACTGGGGTCTTATTCACCATTTTCACCAACAAACTACACACTTCCACCCTACATGCATCATTTATACAGTACGCAGATGACTCCACCCTAATCTGCTCAGCCCCCGTCCCTACCCACTCTTCAAAAACTTACCCAGGAATCCTTCAGCTCTATTGAAAAATGGATTACTGATATCCAACTGATTCTAAACCCCAACAAGACCAAATTACTTCTATTCACCCCCAAAAAATCCAGAACCACACCTCCTTCCTTCACTATCACCTCCAAAAATGGCACCACAATTTTTCCCTCCCCCCATACTAAGCTCCTTGATGTTGAAATAGACGAAGAACTTCACTTTGATGTCCATATCTCTCAAACCATTAAAAAAGTACATAAAAAATTAGAAACTTTATACAAACACAAAAGCTTCTTATCAGACCAAGCACGAGTCACCCTAGCCCAAACCCAGCTTTTGTCTACCTTAATGTATGCATCACCAATCCTAACCCAGATCAGGAAAACAGACCTAGACAAACTAGAGTCATGTTACAATAAGACTGCAAAATTCACCAATATGTCTACTTTTAGAAGCCATCACTGCCTTGCCCTAACGGAGCTACGGTGGTTAGAACTTCCTCAATTAATTAGTTACCACCAACGAGTGCTCACCTTCAACATCCTAAAGAATCCCTACAAGACTCCAGGCCTAAATCAACTACTAAACCAATATTCGACAAACTGTCCTCAACGCTCATCCAACAAAACCCTTCTCTGTATATCCAAAGCCAACAATACTATAGGGAAAGCTCTTTTCTTCATACCATAGCTAGAAAGTGGAATAACCTCCCCCAGAATATCTCTTCAGCACCATCTATCTCACTGTTCAAATGTCACTTAAGTCACACCTATTGCATCCCTGGCTCTCTCCTTGCATCACATAAATGCTTTCCTTCTCCCCTCCAATCCTTCCTACCTTCCTCTCTTCTCTGCTTACTGTCTCTATAATACAGTACTAAAAACTCCTCAAATGCTGCCATAAAAGGCCTACTATGGGTAAATTAAGCTTGCTTGGAACAAACCATTGTACATTTATTATGTCTTGTGTGTTGTCTCTTTTGATTGTATTGTTTAATGTGGAGGTTTTTTTCTCCCAAGGCCTCAAATACTGCCATCCAGGGCCTACTATGTGTAAATTAAGCTTGCTTGGAACAAACCATTAAAAATTTATTATTTCTTTGATTGTATAATTGCCACTGCACATATTGTTTAATGTGGAGCTTCTCTCCCGGGGCCTCCGCTGTAAATGGACCTCGTTCCAGTCGGACTTTCCCGGTCAACAAATGTAAAATAAATAAATAAATAAATAGGTGATCACACAAGTGCTACTAAGGGAACATTTGTAGTTGGAATACCTATCAATGGGTTACAGTGCAGCTGATGTGCACAATGTGTAAACAAGCCCAAACCAGCTCAAATACGGGGTTTAAATACCACAAAAAATGGAAGATTCTAGTAATGTAGAAATCTAGCCAATCCTAGTAGCCCCCAGATCTCTTTACCAAGCAGGTTTTACCAGACAAGGTCCAAGCAGCCCTGCTACTCTCACTAACAGAGAATATAGGCCCCTACCAACACAAGATGGCTGCCAGAAACACAGAAGGCAAAAACAAACAGCTCTGGATGCAACAAACCTATATCCACACTATGCTACTAAATGTAAGGGTTAAGAACACAGTAAAACACGCAGTAAAGAACAGATTAACCCCTTACAGATAAAAACAGAGCTTACTGTATGAAAAATACAGTTAAAAAGTACTAAAATGCAGTAAACTGCAATGAAATGAAGTTAAACAATAATTAAATGCAGTTAATCTGTAAATTGTTTTAAAACAGTGCAGATGTGATAAATTAGCTTTAAGGCACAGATAAAAATGATAGGCAAGTGCAAATGCAATAAAATAAATTAAAATAAATTAAAAAGCACTTAGACTGGTATTCAACATTTCAGACAGCAAGGGCTACCTAGAAGCTTCTCTTGGGATGTGGTTGGCATGTCCAACATGCTGCCCCCCACATCCAGCAGATGGTGGACTTCAGTTTCCTGTGAGCTTTGTGTTGTCCTTAAGTCAGCTAGCAACTGCTCATTGGGAGCAAATAGTGATTTCCTAGCAGGGCCTCCACCTGTACCCAAGAGGTCATGGCCTACTGTAGCTGCTCTCCTTCTTGCAATGGTGATCGCATCAGTCACCCTGTGGTGCACCTGTTCATAGGTTTGGCCATAGCCACTCATGACATTCATGCCAGCAACAATTTGTTGCCATAGTACCAGTCTATGGCCCATATCTCACCTTCCCCATTGCAGGAGGAAGGCACCATGTTGCAGTAAACCATGAATTATTACATTGTTTTTAGTATTTGAGACGGCCCTGCTCCTTCTTGGTCCTGGACAGCATTTTTTTCCCTTTTATTATAGAGATTATTTATTGCAGATATCCATCAGACAGGTCTCAGAAGGGTCTTAGATATTGATTCACACATCATAATGCCACAATTGTAGATGGCCTACAAGAAAACAGACATATAATACATATATGTATCACACAACTACAAATTATTGTTTACATATAGAACAGAAAAGGTAGCCAGTCAGTACTACCCACTGTAAAACATAATGCAGTCTACTGATGTGAAATACTAAAAACAGGCAGGATGCAAAACAAGGAGAGTAACAACAGCAAGATATCTTGGTTAGTGCCATAGCAGTAACTCACCTTAGTGCCCACTTCTACAAAACAACATTCAAATTACTCTATTGGCTAGCAAAATATCTTTGGAATGCTGCAAGTGCTATCAAAGCACATGTCCCTAAAACATTTCTACTTATTTCACACAACAGTCATTTCCATTTATTTTTATGTTTTGCCAGTCATGTCTACTTCTGAAATGGCTGGACAAACATGGCCATGACATCAGTACACTTCTAAGTAATGCATACTGATGACAATGTAAAAGCCTGTGCTCCACATTATTGTTAAATGCATTCCAGAATATGCAGTAGATGACAAAATGAACAGTACCTTGTGAGAATGAATACTCCTCTGTGGAGATAAAATGCAAACAATGCTTGCCAAACATATAGAACTAACATCAGCTTGCCTAGCTATAGGGTTGCTTTTTTATACGGTGTACATTGTTAATAGATTGCATCTGTGAGTGATTACTGCTTGGGAGGGGGAAATTACAACAGCACTGTAGGTTGCCTTACTTCCCCTAGTTGTGTCAGCTTAGATCTAGAAACTGTACATGTAAGGTTGGAAATGTGAGTAAGCAGCACATAATTCACAGGTTTTGTCCCTTAACATCCAAGCTGGCCTTCATTTCTTGACAGATGCATATTATATAATTTTCAATTCACGTCATCAAACATTTTAAGGACAGTGATATAGAATGGGTTACACAGTGCACATCTCAGAGTACTGTACACAGTCTGCCATGCATGACTGGCTCCACTGTGTTGCCCATTCACAGAATTGGATGAATGAGACATGGAAATGAAGTGTTTCTGGGATGGACCGAAGGGGTGTCTGTTATGGAATGGGCAGTGTCTGTGATGGAATATCTGCTGGGAGGGGAACAGCATCCTCATGGGCATAGGTCAGCCACATCGTCTGTTGACAGCCAATGTGGCCATGTCCAATCACTCTCACATACTGCCAGTACTCCCCATGCTCCATCAGTGAGTGTATTGTCCACACACAGAAGTGGCAGGCTATGGGGGTCATGGGCGTGGGTGTCCCTATAAAGAGAGCTAGTCCATCAGACATCAGTCACATTCAGGTAGCATCACTGCATCATACCATGGTCCTGAATGTCAATGTGCCAGTGCAACTCCTGTCAGAGCCAGTTCTTCTGGTTGGGGATGCCAACAACAAACTGCCACCTCTACCATGCACGGAACACACCTGTCTGACAGATCAAGATGTAAAGTGAGCACAAAGCTTGGCTGTGTTCCTGCATATGCTCATACAACTATTTCACATGGTGAACCCCTACAGATTCATACACCACAGTTACTCATTTAGTCTCACTGGCCATTTGTTGTTGTAAACATATGTCTGCCTTCCTATCTTTCTTACTCACACACACACTCACTGACATTGTGTGTCAGCCTAGGCATCCTGCCCCATACCCCCCAACAACATGGGCTGCAAGTGATGATAACTGTACCATATCCCTGTTTTCTATCTTTGGGATTCAAGGATACATATGCCTTCTGTCTGATACTCACAGTGCATAGGTAGCTACATATGTGTTGTTTAAGTGGCCATTGCACCTTGAAAATATGATCTCTTTGAAAAGTTCAACAATTTATAGCATCAAAATGTCTCAAATATTTACTGATTTCACCCATGAAGGCTGTGAAGTAAGAAACTGCAATATGTATCATTAATTTCTAACTCCTCTCTTAATGGATTTAACAGTACAAACATTTGGTGCACATAATAAGTCACACCATCATACTCAGATATTATGACTGTATGACAACACTGTAGTGATACCTGATCAGAACAATAAAACAGCATAATGAGCATTATCCTCACCAGACACAGGCAGTAGCTGGATAGACCACAGAACTTTCTCATCCACATAACATAGAGGTACAAAGCATGCCATAATGTATGTAGATTGATTAACTTATTACATCCAAGTAATGCCTCCAGATGCATCTGCAGTTAACTCCTACTTATGCCTCTAGGTGTCAAATATTGTTTGTTCATATTTACATCACTAATTGCAAAATCATGCTATGTACAAGGTTTTAAAATATTTCAGCTTAAAGCTTAAACAATGGCAAACCAAACTGCATTAATGTTTGACTTCTGTATAGTGCAGGTAAATAGATATTAATTGTTGTTTTTATGGTATTCATTCGTATAGATATGTTTCATATTGTTCTAAATATTTCAACAACCAAATAACACAAACAGAACTCCGTAGCCTCATTTGAAAGCTCTCAGATAGATGAATAAAATGCTGCTGATAGTATGAGTGTAACTTGAGTGATTACTAGGATATTATAAGTTGTTTATAAAATATTACAAATGTAATAGTTACTGTGTTTACTGTAACTTATAAAAGTCAAACTGTGACTAATAAAATTTGGTTTAAGACCTAGAACTTAAAGAATTCTACCACTATAAAAATATATTGTACTGAAAAGTTTGCCATTTATACTTCTTTCATAACCCCTATGCGTCCGGAGATATGAACATTTGTTTGAAATGTGAGGACATAATTGGATTCTGTCAAAAGGCTTAGACTCTGTCCATTGGAAGTTATAGTTCAAACTTCCTGAGCCCATTTGGAGTGAATAAGTTAAAAGTCATGTCACTGTAATCTGTGTGTTATAGGATGAGATCATATCTACCTGGCGTCCAGACCACTGTCTGACCATGACCTGTTGGGATTACTGATGACATGTTTGTTAAAGACAGAATAAGTGTATCACATGCTGGTGTAAAAGGTTCTCAGTAATGTCAAGCAACAGCTAGGAGACAGACACACACACACACACACACAGTAGACTGCAGTGAAAATAGAACCCCTACCTATCTAGGTGCACACACTACAGAACACAGTTCTTAATGCAAACACCACTGCACAAGTCTGGCTTTTGCAGGAGTGCAGGTGAACTTATAGCAGATGACATCAGCAGACCTTGTGGGAGACAATAGGTTGGGAGGGCTGTATGAAATGGATGTGTAAGCTTGAGCAGGTATCAAAATACTGGCAATCCACACCCTTGGAGAAGTAACTGCAGGATACCACACACACACACACACACACACACAAACACACACACACACACACACACACACACACACACACACACACACACACACACACACAGTCGACTGAAGTGAGAACAGAACCCCTACCTATCTAAATGCACAGACTATAGAACACGGTACTTAACACAGGTGCCCAGGCATAAGTCTGATTTATACAGGAGTACAGGTGAACTTATAGTAGATGACATCAGTAAGCCATGTGGGAGACAAGCCGCTGAGAGGCCTGTATGAAAGGGATGTGTAGGCATGAGCAACTATCAAAAAACTGGCCATACATGCCACTGGTGATGTAGCTGTAGGATACCACATCTACTATGCTGACTAGACACACACACACACACACACACACACACACACACACACACACACACACACACACACACACACACACACACACACACACACACACACACACACACACACACACACACACACACACACACAGACAGGCAGTCAACTGAAATGAGAAGAGAACCCCTACCTATCTAAGTGTGCAGACTACAGAACACAGTACATAAAGCAAGCTCCATGGGTCGTCTGATTTATACAGGAGTGCAGGTGAACTTATAGTAGATGATAGCAGGCCATCGGGGATACAGAGGTTGGGAGGTCTGTATGAAATGGATGTGTAGGCATGAGCAACTATCTGAAAACTAGCTATCCATACCATTGGAGATGTAAGTGTAGGATACCACATCTACTCTGTTCACTAGAGACAGACACATGCACACACACAGTCGACTGAAGTAAGAACAGAACCTCTACCTATCTAAGTGAACAGACACAGTAGTTAACACAAGCACCAAGGCATACATCTGATTTATACAGGAGTACAGGTGAACTTACAGTAGATGACATCAGCAGGCCATGTGGGAGACAAGAGGCTGGGAGGCATGTATGAAAGGGATGTGTATGCATGAGCAACTATCAAAAAACTGGCCATCCATGCCACTGGTGATGTAACTCTAGGACACCACATCTACTCTGCTGATTAGACACACACACACACACACACACACACACACACACACACACACACACACACACACACACACACACACACACACACACACACACACACACACACACACACACACACACACACACACATGCACACAATCAACAGAAGTGAGAACAGAACCCCTACTTAAGTACACAGACTACAGAACACTGTATGCAAAGCAAGCTCCATGACATAAGTCTGATTTATACAGGAGTGCAGGTGAACTTATAATAGATGACATCAGCAGGGCATGTGGGAGACAAGAGGCTGGGAGGCCTGTATGAAAGGGATGTGTAGGCATGAGCAACTATAAAAAAACTGGCCATCCATGCCATTGGTGATGTAAGTGTAAGATGCCACGTCTACTCTGCTGACTAGACACACACACACACACACACACACACACACACACACACACACACACACACACACACACACACACACACACACACACACACAGACACACACACACACACAATCGACTGAAGTGAGAACAGTACCTCTACCTAAGAGAACAGACTACAGAACACAGTACTTAACACAAATGCCCAGGGATACATCTGATTTATACAAGAGTGCAGGTGAACTTATAGTAGATGACAGCAGGCCATGTGGGAGAAAAGAGGCTGGGAGGCCTGTATGAAAGGGAGGTAAAGGCATGAGCAACTATCAAAAAACTGGCCATCCATGCCATTGGAGATGTAAGTGTAGGCTACCATGTCTACTCAGCTGACTAGACAGACAGACACACACACACACACACACACACACACACACACACACACACACACACACACACACACACAGTCAATGGAGGTGAGAACAGAACCCCTACCTAAGTGAAAAGAACACAGTACTTAATGCAAGCATCATGACAAAAGTCTGATTTATGCAAGACTGCAGGTGGACTTATAGTAGATGACATTAGTAGACCATGTGAGGAACAATGGCTTGGGAGGCCTACATAGGCACATAGATCCACAGGATTATATGAAGATACTACCCTAATGGCACAAAGTTGTTTAGAAGCCTAGCTGTGTAACAACAGAACTGCCCTAATTGAACATGGTTGGATGTTTGGGTTTAGCAGAGCAAGGTCTTGAGCATCACCAACTGGCCCTGTCCATGAGGGAGCACATATATAGCACACTTTGTAGTGTGGTTGATATATGTGTGGAAAAGTACTGAGACCCCAGGGTTGTAGTAATTGTTTGGGGGAAAGCCAACACATGTATGTATTGTAACTATATGATGTATAGTTATATCAGGCCCTTAATTTGCAATGTTTGTACATGTTCTTTCATGTCATACTAAGAAAAAAAACATTTTATATATATATATATATATATATATATATATATATATATATATAGTTCCATATGCATGGCAGATACACTTGTTTGCTTGTAGGTAAGCAGCATGCAAATGTGAGCCACATTGCACAGATAGTATTAGCTAGCATATACCTGCTAGTTATCAGCACTGCATTTCTGCAATGGCAAGAAGAGCACAAAAGTGGCAAGCAATGCAATTTCAGGGTTATTGCTTGTACATGCAGTTGTATATGTGTTGCAGGCAAAAGTGAAGGCCATGCCGATTCTGATAGAAGGAATACATGTACAGGACTATAGAATACAGTATAACTGCAGTCATACATTTGATCATAAATGCTATAATACATAGATTACTAAATCAATAAAACTAATATTGTATGGAATTTGCTGTTTTCTAACCCAAGAAAATATGTATGGCAGTTCTACAGTTACACTTGTTGCCAAAAGGTTGAAGCAATAGATGTCTGTGATGCCCCTTGTTGCTATAAACTGCAATGTCACAGAAATAAAACAAATTTGCACACTGTGTACTAAAACCTAGTACCATCTCTACTTCAGGCTGGGATTTTGCTATGGCCAAGATCATTAATTGAATGCATTCTGTTTCTATTTCTGGGTGTCTGCTTTCTACATGTCCATTTTTTCCTGTGTCCTCAATGCCACGCTTCCTGCAAACAACATAAGCACAGCCAAACCTGAATTTATTTTTTCTCCAATTCCACTGTTTGTGCTATGTGGCACATTGTGAAAAAGTGGAATTGAAAACAGGTAAAGTATAAAAAAGGGAGACATATGTGAAATAAGCAAAAGCAATGTATAACCAACCACAGAATTCCAAATAGC
The DNA here is from genome assembly GCF_019279795.1 of Protopterus annectens. Taxonomy (NCBI): domain Eukaryota; kingdom Metazoa; phylum Chordata; order Ceratodontiformes; family Protopteridae; genus Protopterus; species Protopterus annectens. The sequence continues at coordinate 1,339,625,952 of NC_056744.1, read as the reverse complement.
AGACACATTCAGCAATGAAACACATTTATTTTATATCTATATCTATATATATAATATATGGATCTACGTTTTTAAATCAAAAGTACGTTTCATCGAACTGTACTTTGTCAAACTCATTCCATTAAAAATGCATTTTCGTGGAATAAACAAATTAAAACTAAATAAAAAAATAACACACTACACAGTATTATGCAGGAGGGCAAGTCCCCAGCACCCTCCATGTGGGGGGCTCTGCCCCTTACAGCCCCTCTACTTTAATATTCTCACTCCAAGATCACACTACAGTGGGGAAAAGGGAATATTCCCTTATCCCCACTGTACTACGATCTCAACAAGAGTTTCCTTAGTTGTACATCAACAGTATACATTGATCTAGAACTAATGGTACATGCAAATGGCATGTTTATTTTTTGTTATTGACAAAATGCACTTTTGCTTAACAAATTTCGACAAAGTAAGGTTCGATCAACCATACTGTCGACAAAACAAATAGGACCCATATATATATATATATATATATATATATATATATATATATATGTATATATATATATATATATATATATATATATATATATATATATACACACACACACACACACACATATATATATATATATATATATATATATATATATATATATATATATATACACATATATATATATATATATATATATATATATATATATATATATATATATATATATATATATATATATATATATATATATATATATATATATATATATATATATATATATATATATATATATATATATATATAGGTATAAAATAAACATGTGTTTCATTGGCTTAACATGTCAGCTATTTGAAAATCTGTGGTTGGTTATTTGGATTTGTTCTGTATTCCAGCAGTTTACCTCCATGTTGGTCGTATTTATTTTGTTTTAGTTTTCAAGAGCAATGTATGACATACACAGTAGAAAATGATAGTACACATGAGATATTTCTACATAGTTTGATATTTGAACTCTCACACCAATGCAGCTTCAGAAAACAGGATGGATGCCGTATTCCTCTTTGCCACATAAACAGCTTTGCAGCAAAGAACTGAAGTCATTCTTCATGCAACCAATTGCATCAGAATGTATACTGTTTTCAAACCATCAGCTGTGATTTGTACATTTAATTCTCTTTATTATATTTGGAAGTAATGCACATAGTGATCACACAACCTGTTATGATTACACCTGCAAATATACAGCTCTGTCTTACATGTCGGTGCTACTTGGTACTTCATTAGTTATCTGCCCAGTAGTGTGAGTCATGCAGTTTGTAAGCCATTCCATGTCATTGGCCATAAAATGTGGGAGGATATTAACTGTGAGTTATATGATATGCAGTTGCCAGCAACTGAAGGCTAGGTGGTCAGTAGAAATAGGCATATACTGTTATTTTGGGGGGAGCATTGCTGACTTATTGTTATGGCATGAACAAGGATACAGTGCTATTTTTGTGGGGTGGGATAAAGCTCAATTACTGTAAGGGCAAAAACAAGCATAGCCTGTTCTTCTTTGGGGGGAGCAAAGGTGTTACTTCAATATTTATTTATTTATTTATGTATTTATTGACGTTTGTTAACCGGGTTAGTCTAACTGGGCTTGTGGCCAATTTTCATTGTAGACCCAAGGAGAAAAGCTCCAATAAAACAGAAAAAAAATACAGTTTTCAAGATAAAATGCAAAAAGTAGTTATATATACCACTTTGTACTTGTACATTCAACATATGGAGATTATACAGAGATAAAACTCTTAAGTCAAGGAAGTACAGATATTACTAGCTGAGCAGGGTAACTAAGTATATACATATCTACATCAAATTCAAAAACAAACTTCAAAGAACTTCAATAGTGGTGGTTAAATATCATTTCAGTAATAAGCAATTACTGAGGGGGAGAAATGCCTATGTATAAAGAGGAGGGTAAAAACAGAAGTAGAGAGGGGGAGTTAAGTTGAGGCTTGCAGCACAAACAAGTATATGATGCTCTTGTTACTGTGCTTGTTCTGCATCATACTTGTTTGATCTTGGGAAGGGTTGTGAAGTCAGAAACCACAATGTGTATCATTACTTTCTAGCTTCTCTTTTTAATGATTTACCAGTGCAGATATATAGTCTTAAAGTGTGGGCATGCATTGAACATCAGTATTCTTGAGAGGTATGAGTGTGTGAATCTTTCATGCCTGAGGCCTACTTCTTACTAATGGACACATATAAATCAAATAAGTCTCTGCTGTCACATGTTAAAGCACTTTTTGTACAAATCCACCACGGTTTACTTTATTACCATAACAAGTTACAAAATACATGGATATGCTATAATATTCAAGAATACAGTCTAGGTTCAGGACTTGCCTTGCCAATGCAGCAGTTGACACAATTTTAGTTCAGGGCTGACACTGTCTGATGTAAGCAGTACAAAGCCAAGACATGCGGAGGTAAAGGTTGTGTGAGTTGACTGGCATCAATTTTTATATATGTATGTGAGTAGGAGAAAGGTATTAGGCACCTAGGCACCTAGGTGGTCAGTGAATGTGCCATGCATTGTCTCTTAGCCAAAGTAAGGGCATAGTGAGCATGCCTACATCTGGCTCCAGGCACAGCAGCTGGTGATTCCACCATCGAGTCCTCCTCTGACTGTGGCTATGGTGAACTAAGCATTAGTGGGGGGATGTGTCTCCCTTCCCCCTGCTGATCCTGCTGCAGCTGTTTCCACAGGATCAGATTGTGTAGTATAGCACATACTGTAGAAACTGTAGACTCATTTAAGGACCTAGGTATATGGGTAGATTCAGCTATGAGTTTTTCTAATCATATCAACCAATTGGCTAATGATAGTTATAGAACTATAGGTTGTATAAAAAGATTTATAAAGTCTAGGAAATCAAACATAATGAAGTCATTGTTTGTTAGTTACATTAGACCCAAACTTGAGTATGGAATAACAATATGGAAACCCTATAGGAAAACAAGCATGAATAAACTGGAAAGAGTACAGTGGAAATATACTAAGGGCATCCACGGATGTGAAAATCTAAGTTATTATGAAAGACTAAAATATCTGAACTTGTACAGTGTCTCTTATAGATATTTAAGAGGAGACCTTATTCAGGTATATAGGGCATTTAGGGACAACTACCTCTGGGAATGTTTGGTGTTATCAAAAAGTACTAGACAATCATCAGATAAACTATGTAGAAGATGTACTAATTGGTTCTCTGACAGAGTAGCTGATGCTTGGAACAGACTACCAAATTACATTAAAGCAAGTACTAGTTTAGATATTTTTAAGAACAGCCTGGACATTTATTAGGGGAACAAGTGTTTTGGCATATTGCAAGCTAGAAGGGCTTTAATGCCCATGCTTGAAACATTTGTATGTATGTATGTATGTATGTACTGTGAAGACTTGCGTACGTGTGCATGGATTATACTGCAGGGCTCCACTGGATGTATCTAGGCACCAGAAAAATGATTTCAGCAGCCCAGACACACCTTCCCTGATGTTTCTGGTTTGAGCATGTGCCTCATTTATGGTGTTCTTCTCTGTCATCAGCCACAGTTTTAGTTCATAGCCAGCATCCCCCAGAAAATGGCCCTGTGAGATGTGCCCCCAGCAGACATCTGCTACAGCTGGGATGTTTGCCAGATATGGGAGTCATAAGTGCCACAGTTGCCAGCACACACATTCAAGATAATTCCCTGGGTATTACACATGACTTGGCAGTTGATGGAGTGGTTTCCCTTGCAGTTAATGTCAATTCTTCTCTGCTCTCCAGGTTGTGCCTTGATGTGTACATGAATGCAATCCATGGCACCCAATACTTCAGGGTACTGTACTCCAAGGTAGAACTGTTGCATGTTGCTGGCCATCTCTTCAGATCTACAGGCAAAACATATGTACTCACTGGCATGTACGAGCATAGCATCCAGGAATTGGTGGATGATCCTGGGGGCTGATGCCAGTGACACACCCATCATGCCCTCAGTTGGTCTTTGAAATGTACCTGTACCCAAGATTCTAAGGGCTACATATACCTTAGTTTCCACTGGAATGGGTTCCCCTTGGTTGGCTCTAGCTCTGATTTGAGGGTGACAGAGCTCACAGAGTTCTTGTAATGTGTCCCTGCCCACTATGTAGTTCACTACAATCTCCAGGTCATGTAGCACCTGAAAAGTTACCCTGGGCCTTAACACTCTTCTCCTTCTCTGCCAAGGCCTATTGTCACCAGCACCAGTAGCATTGGCTTTAGTCTCTAGCACATACATATGGAGCAAAGCTGCAGCAGCCCCTAGCTTTGTGTCCAGTTAAAATTTCATTCTCTCTGCTTTAATGGTATTGACGTATTCAGGAAAAATAAAATGGAGGCTACATGAATGCTTTATAGCTTGTTGAAGCTCCTCTGTGTTGGATTGGTTCATTAAAATGCAGTTGACCTGCTTATGTTGTAATTAGCATCCATTTAACATACCTGCTGCTTGATCATTAGTGAGCCATGTGCACCCCCATGCATTTCCGTGCAGCTCTGTGCACCTTCATGCAAATAAGATAAGTACATGCAAAATTACTTTCCTCCATTCCTGTGATATCACACAAACATGGAGCACAATAAAGTGAAGGAAATGTTGCACACCCTGTGCTAGAACCTAGGACCATCTATACTTTAGCTCTACACATACAAGTGTTGCCACAGGAGTAGTTAAATGACAAGAACAACAAAACCTGCCATTCATTCCTCCGTTTCCTGTGATTGTGCTAAGAGCTGCATTGTGCAAACAATGACAACAAATTTTACTTAAAATGGACAGAGATGACACGTTTTAACAAAAAATTCAGAGAATGAAACATAACTTTTGTATTGTGCACTGCTTACATGCATATTTACCATTTACAGACCTACATAAAAATCTCTGTAAGTGTAACCTAACCCCCCCCCCATGTCATGATTCACTGTTGCCATCCACTGAAAACAGACACTGTGGAAGTGCCTACACAAAGTGAACATCCCTACATGGTTACTATTTTTTGAGATTCAGCAGTTCTAATGAGTTTTGAACTAATTTGCATATACATTAAATTGACAGCCTCAAATCTACACAGCTGATAAGCTACTGCGAATATCGCACAGATCACGGTCAATGATGTCCAGAACAGGTGAAACCAGCATTATTTACCCATGTACTAATAGTGCCTGGTCTGAAGGGTAAAACAACCACTGCCAGGTGCAGAATACACAGTCATGTATAGAATCACCTAACACTATTGCTAGGCAAGATGTACCTATGGTAGGGTTGCCACCTCTTCAAATGACTAATGTGGGACATACGTCAGATGTCTGCAGGCCGACACATACACCCGGCCAGTACGAAAAGCAGCACTGCACTGGTTTGCCTAGATAAAAGCTCATTCTTGTAATGTTTATTTACTTATTCTGTTTGTTGGTTCAGATACAGAATAACTGTTTAATGTGATTATTACATAAACTATAGGAAATAAGTATGTTCTAAAATCACAGGACATTTGCCATGTTTACAAATATTTTGCAGGACACAACTGCCCAAAGAGGGACTGTCCCTCGCAGAGTGGGACAGCTGGAAACCCTAACCTATGGCAGGTGTGTAATGTGACAGGTACAGACACAAACATGTGGAGTCCAGGAAACAGTATACACCAACAAGTACACAATGAAAGGTGTAGCTTGCCCGTCACTTTCCCCATCAGATATATATATATATATATACACACACATATATATATATATATATATATATATATATATATATATATATATATATATATATATATATATATATATATATATATATATATATATATATATATATGTACACATATATACATATATATAATACAGATAGAAAGGGTGATAGAGTGATATATGTTGATATATATGGATTCAGCAATATCTGCAAATATATATAGATAGGTCAACGACATTCATAACACCTTGGAGATACAAATAATTAGGATACTGCCAACTATGGAATGTGTAACATACCGGCATGCGTAACCACGAGGCTGAAAGACTGAAAGAGAACAGTACAACCGCTAGTAATAGTATGATGATATGAATGGATAATTAGTTACCGCTGCCGGTGTTGTGGTCCACGTAGGTACTGTGTTCAACTGTGTTTGTGAGTGCCGTAGTCTGTGTATGTGTGTGCTGAGGGTGCCGTGTGCATCCCCGTATGACTGTAATGTGTGTGTGTGTTCGCATCAAGTGTCTGCTAGTGCCAACTCGGAGGTAGATCATTACGGTAGGTGTGGGTATAGCTAGCCGTAGGCATACAGTCAGCACCTGTCCCACATTAGGAGGGACAGCCCCTCCCTGGGCAGGTGTGTCCTAACATAAAACATTACAAAGGGCAAATTTCCGAGATCTTAGGACATTAATATGTTCCATATATAATATAATAGTTGCATTAAATAGTTATGCCTGTATGTAAGAAACGTGAATGTTACATGCAATATGATAAGTAGCCAAAGTCCCACAACAATAGGTATGTATTGAGGATAAAAGTATGTGCTATCCTGTGTACTGACTGTGGCTATGTGTTGGCCTGTAAACACTGCTGTGTGTCCCGGAAGTGTCCAACAATGGCCATATGAAAAGGTGGCAACCCATGGCAAAGAGGTTCTGTTACCAACACAACCGCAATGACTGCAAATATCTGGGACAGAAATACACGGGATAGCTGTCATGTAGACATAACCCTTACATATCGCTGCAATTCCGGAGGTATGTAAGTATCAACCTCACCTGCATACTATATAGAAACCAATTAACAACGGCCCAATGTACAATCCCGTAACATAAGTCTACTAACTGATAGCGCTTTGATTAGGGACAGAGCCCACACACATATATATGGAATATGTAGAAATGCAAGCCCCACAAACCTGTATATGCTACGTACACCCACTGACATCCCCCCACACTAGAAACTATAGCAATACAGACTGTAGTAACAACACAAACATCCAGCCAGTCAATTATAACTGCAGAACCATCAACATACCTTGTGAGGGACACAATTAAAGGTGCCATGCAAAACTGCAACCATTATATAATGGAACAAACGGCGATGTTCCAGGTTTTGTTTGCAATAGTCCGTTAACAGACGTTGGGATGACAGGTACACCCACATGTTGAACCGGATACTGTAGCTGTCACACACAATCCACGGGGGACATGAATCCAAAGTATACTTGTCTCTATGCATAGCAGTTGCAATTACACATAACAAAACGCAATGCAGGCCGTCTCCCCAAAGGTAGGGCAAATGAGCAATGCCCAAGTGGAGAAGTCAATTATACCCCACTGTTGCCGCGTAATTGGTGAATGGAGTAGCTGCACAGCTGATATGCAAGTAATTAGTCACTCAGAAACACCAATAGGCGGCAGGAAACCACATGTTACAGGTATCAACGTATATAAGGAAGACTTGCCAGACATTCAAACTGTATGCTTATACAAAATACCCTTGTAAGCAGTGTGAGAGAGATAGAGACAAAAGTCCGTAACGAAAACAAGGTATGTAGAACACTCGGTATGTAAGTTTATGTATAGCATGTTTAGTATTAATTATTTACTGTATGTATAGCTTGGTTTGCATTAATTAAAAGTGTCCGCAATGCATAATGTGGGAAAAGGTATTTATGTAGTGATGTCTTGCTAAGCATACTTAAGCTTGTAGAAACTGTGCGTCCAGCAGTGAGCCACAAGGTACACATCACAGACACCACAAGGAATGCTACATGAGGGCTTTAAACAGAACAATTACATACAACCCAGCGTCAGTGGTAGGGTATGTCCAACAAGTACGTGCCATAGCCGGGGATAGTATATGTTGATATACTGTCACAGTAGGCATGTGTATGGGCATATAACGACAATGACATGTCTAAGGTGGTTCCGCTGTGCAAGTATGCTTTGCATTATGGGATACTATGTAAAATATGTGTAATGTATAGTATTGTAGTTAGATATGTCAGATATTCTACACAGCATAACAGGCATATCATGCATACCACAGGTATCATCTATTGGCATGTACAATAACAGGATACATATGGCTTGTAGGCACGGGACATTATAATAGCATGATAGCTAATCTAAATGGAAGGGCTACCATGTAACCATGCACAAAGAACATGTAATAGCTTCACAAGTTCATAGTGGGTACTATGCAGTCTGGCAAGTCTATGTGTAAGCATAACCACAGTGTTCACACCAGTGGCACCTCTCTAGGGTAGTGTCCTGTGATCGGCAGAGCCATGTGTTACCTGCACCTCTGCACAGTACAGCCACTGCAGTGATCCCTGGCGTACATGTGTCTCCCAAACACCAAGGGAGGTATCACATGAACAGTGCTACTGAGTGTCCCTGCGTGATGTACATAGCAGTCATGTTCCAAAGCATGGTGAGTGTCTGGTTTGGGAATGTAACCCTCAAGCACATCCCACTCATTGTTGCGTGTGTGCACATATCCATGAGCATGTTGCTCACAGTGGCATTTGCGTATGTCGCGTATGTGGAATATATCCATTAATATTGTTGTGGACATGGGCCCTGTCTGTTCAGCAGAGGTCACCCCTGAGTATGTGGTATGCAAATGTGTACACACGTGGTGTCCGTAGTTCAGCCGCATACCTTAGCTGTCAGAGCTCAATAAACGTCATGGTGTGTTAATGTTGTGGTATATAAAGCTGTAGCTGTTGTGTAAGGTACACCCTAAATGGGGTGGTGTACCCTTGAATGTGTGTAAAAGTCTTGAGTTCAGAGGTACAATGGGTGCCTATGTACTGGCTACACACCCAGTACAAATAGGTGTGGCCATGTAGAAGGATATCCACGCCACAGTGGCAATACAGTAATCACAGGAGTGGGTGTGACATACGTGTGTACTACAAACATGTACAATGTGACACGTATGTAGGGGACTACCACCTATGTGATAGTGGGTGAATGGTGTAATGCAAAGATGATGTCCATGGACCTTGTGTCATGCAGCTTGAGGCCATGATATTCAAATCAGGTATCTGTCACAGTGACACCCATATGGATGGAGTCAGTATCAGCTGGTGGATCAATCATGGTGCTTTGTATGCAGGGGTTTGTCAAGCTAGGCAGGGAAAGTCCCTCTGTGCTAGCCTGTACCTCAGGGAAGCATATACTGAACATGAGGGGCCCTATGACTGAGGACTGTGGTATGCCAAATGTAACTGAAATGCAGTAGGTACTATGGTATGCTACCCTCATTGTGTGCCCTGTCCATGAGCCACGTTGCATAACATCCTGAGACATAGGGTACGATGTGCAGGTGGATGTGTATGTTGTCAATACCAGAATGGAAAACGGTGCTGAGAGGCAATGACAGGACAATGTAGGATATGTGGACTCCCGTACCATCATCAACTACCCTGGTAACTGTATGAAAGGAGTCCACCAGGTGTAGGGGCCATGCCCTGGCCCTAACAAGTCCAATCCAGGTGGCATCAAAGGCCCTAACAAGTCCAATCCGGGTGGCATCAAAGGACCGGAGCCCAACAATGTCTCTGTGAATGACGTCCTTAATGATGTGCCCAATAGCCGTGCAGAACAGTCCAGTCAGGTGTGTAAGACTATAGTCCCACTCATGCATTGTGGTGCCACCTATGTGGAGTGTGATAAATGTTGCTGTGTGTCATTCAGGGGCTACAATGTCTGATACAAGGCTATTACTGAATATGGTGGCCTAGTGGGGAGACATGTCGTTCAGAGGTTTGTGGATATCACAGCCTGGGACTTTGGAAGGTGACATGGGGCCAGTGTCCCAGGACATATAGAGTGCAGGTTAGTACTGTGTAGGTGTGACCGCAGGGACACCGCAATGTTCCTGCATGGATTGTGGCCCTGTAGTGAGTGAAAGGGTGTAATGTTAGCATTTAATCCATCCGCCAGCATGTTGCCAACATCACCTGGGTCTGTAATGTTCCTGAGTGACTGTTGTATGTGAGAGCAGATGTGGGTATTGCCATTGACTACTGACATATCACCATAATGCCTTGTGGTGCACCCCGGAATGTGTCGCAGTACTGTTTATGTAGCTAGTCATGGAGTATGTGATGAGGGATCCCATGGCCCTACCGAGGCTGACCAGTGAGCTACCCCACCCATGGGATTGTACACCACTGTGCAACAGCCTCCACCTGTTGTTGTACATTATCTCCATAGAACTTGACCACCAGAGTGGCGTCTGTTATCTGGTGTGTACCATCATGGCTCTGTGTGGCATAGCATGATCCATGCAGTCATGTACGTGCTACTGAAGTGCACTGCGGTATGTTGCAGCATTTGTATGTGCATTGTCCATCTGCACGGGTGTCATGACATTAACAACCGCTGTCATAAGACGTCTGTAGTAGGTGTTGCAGTACACATGTACTGTGCATGCTGTGAAGGGTGTGGTGCCGGGATGTGGCTAACAAGGTTGATTAGCATATATTCGGAATATACCAATGAGGGGATGACCACAGGTGTGGAACACCAGTCACATGTTGGTAGTGTTCATGTCAAGGTTAATGTTGGTGTTGGAGGTGGTGTGTATGGGTTTATCCAGCCGACTGGAGGTTATGACTCATGGATGTGTCGGTACATGAGTGGCTATCTCAGTTAAGTGTGGGTTAGTGTCAGTCACACATCAGTAGTAGCTGTCTGAGCCCTACTGTCCAGTACATCAACAAATGAGGTCTGGTAACCATGGGGTATGTAGGGGAATCTGTAGCTTGTTACAATGTGTATAGCCGTTCCAGACACAGTTAGTTGCATGTGGAGCACCTCTGAGGCATTGTGCTAAGTAACTAGCCAGGATGTGTGTACCATATAAAGGGATGTGGGAACACCTCAGCTGTGGGTGTGCTGGTCCAGGTATGTGCCTGAAAGGTATGGTCTGTCTATAACCTGTCATTGCAGGTGTGCTATGCAGAGCCTAGAGGCAGGTCCCAGTCACTGCAGAGATATTGGAGTGGTGCATTATAAGGTGTGCCTTGCCTGCGTGCATCACAGAGGAAGATGCAAGCATTGTGTCACATGACCCCATGTCTTGCTTGCCAGTTCCCGTTCTGCCAGTGACTGTTATTGGAAACTGTGCAAGACAGGCAGTATAGAAGCAGCAAGAGCCTTACATGTGAGCTGTACTCCCAGGGCTGACAGGTGGAGGTCATCTGTGCCAAAGCATTGTGTTTGACCAGGTCAGTCAAAGCGGACAGATTCCAGATGCCTGTGGAATGACAGCAGAAGCATAGGCAACTGTTGAAGTGACACAGTCAGTCGTTGTACAGTGGTATCGGGTCTGGATGAATGCGTAATGCTCCCCAGGGCTTGGCCCACACATTCAGGGCTACAAGACTGGCGAGCTATTTCATGTCCCTGCACACGTAGTCTGTGAAGTGGCATCTCAGGGCAGTCACACTAACATGGAGAATGACAAGTCACAGCGTACCTGGGGAGGTGTGGCATGGGTGCATAGGTTATGTTGCAGAACCAGTTACCTGGCAGCAAGATGTAAGCGACTATCACCTTGAGTAGCCTGCTGTGTGGAACTGCAGTGTGACTGCCTACAGAGTCACCTATGACTGGTGTGTTGTGCATGTTATAACACAGTATTGGCTGTATGTGATGGGCACACATGAGTCTGTGGGCTATAAGTTGGTGATGTTGTGTTCCATGTGGGGGCTGCCTCTGGTGCCTACACAGAGTATGGAGAGGTACTGCACACGTTGTCCTCATATGTGTGGCCTGTGGTGGAGATCATGTGAGACTATTTGATGAGTGGGGTGTGTTGCAAATGTTACACATCCCCACATGAATGTCAGATGCAGTCAGGGTTGGTGACAGCATTACCCCCAGCAGGGCTGCATAGGTGCATCCCCCACAGGCTGCAGTGTCGTATGTTGGGAGGTGAGCATTGAATGTGTTCATGAGACAATTGCTCTATTGCCACATGTACGACATATCCATCTTATAGACAGGCAATGGCACTGGTACGTGACAGTTGGACATGCCTGTATATACAACCATGTCTCACAGGATATGTGAGTTAGATGTGTACAACAGCTGTTGTACCATAAGCAAGGTGGAAATCTTAGGACAGCCAGTGTACCTGTGGGAAATGGTGTGGAATGGGTGCTATATTAATCAGTAACTCATGACATGCTCACAAGTTCTGAACAAGTGCCTAGCATGACCATAAAATTCAGATAGGGTGTTGGATAATATCAACCCACAAGTGGTGACGACAGTCATAATGTGTGGCACCGCACTATAACCCTGGTAAGTATGGTGTGCATGTCCATGAACCATTATGACTGTAGATGTTAGCAGTACAGATGTACAAGACAGTACGGATGTTTGATTACAAATACCTTTGTATGTCACAGGAGTGTTCTACCAGTGGCCTATTGACAGACTCACAACTACAAATGGCACCAGAGTGACATATGCATATCACACCAGTGCCAGCTACAGTAGAACAGGGTTAATGTGTTGTACTCCACCCTCATTGTAGCCCATACCACACAGACAAATGTTAGGCATCTGTGTATGTAAGGATCTGAATGGCCATGACCTATGAGGAATGGCTGTGTCAGTGTTGTGAACAACATACAGAATGGGCTGTGTGGGTGAGGTGTGTGACATATGTGCACATTCTGATGGATGATATCAGCATTGTCACCGCTAGATGAGCATCTCTGTACCCATTAACTACCACCTAGGCTTTGGTGATCATTATGGACACTGTGTAAGGGGTGGTGCTGTGCAGTACACCTCCCTGACTTGGTGACGTCTCCAGGCCCCTTAGGTAGTCATACGAGGTACCCATGTCATGACAGGGTGCCATCCATGAGCACAGAGATCATTGGACAGGCATATACAGCACTGGGGTGACCAATATTGGATCACATATCACCTTTAAGGGGTAATGGCCATGCGTGGATAGGCGATACCAGCCTTCACAATCCTCACCTCCACTATGCAGCATGCTGTCTACCTTGCATAAAGACATCTGCTACACCATGATGATGGACATGCTACATGTACATATCCTGATCTGTATGATATACATCATTTATATCCACCATCCTAATACTAGGATCGCCACATGCTGGACAAATCCCCTGTGCCATACATGTGACATACTCGCGCCAAACCATGCAACCCTGTCCATCAAAGCTGCACATGTCATCCCAGTCATAGATGGTGTGATGGCCGCATGGTAGATGTAGTATCAACTGTCTGGATCAGTAATGTGGCACTGATGCACCTCGCGGTGGCATAATGGCTGTCTGTTACAGCTAGGAAACCTTGTCCATACATGCTATGGTTCATAACCATCCCTGTGAATGATGTCCGACTAGCCATTGTCCCATGTCTATCACATGTGCAACACAGGCGATCCGTGGCAGGATGTTGAACAGCTGTACAGTGCTGTGTAGATGTATATGGCAAAACACATGCATGTACAGGTTTCCATGCATATGTGTGCATTGTCACTGCTCAAGTCCATTAAGGCTGTGTCTGTGTTGATATGTGACATATACACAGCATCAAGGTCAACAGCATTACTGTGGACACATCCAGGCATGTGCAGATAGGTAAGAACACCAGTGCAGGCAAATAGACATGCCCACATCAAGACAGCATTCACATGGAGTATGAACACTGTAATGAGGTGACACACATATATGGTGATGATATCCAATGCACAATGGGTGTTACATGTGTGTGACACAAACATGTCAGTCATGCCCGTGTCATGATGATTTGCAAAGATAACTGTGCAGATGTACTAGATGTCATAGAAATGTATGTGCAGCAGTATCTCTGTACATCTCTGAAACTGTGACCTGTCACCATCATTATGTCTTACAGATAATGCCTCATACACGCCTTCCAGCGTACAGTCGCCAGGAGGATGATGTCCTCATCCCATACCTCCATGAGAACTACGAGGTGTTGTTCAGCCATGTGCCACAGCATGCCCAGCATTGGGACAACCTGTGGCAGGATCTTCGCAGGAGGGTAAACGATGTGGGTGGCCATAACCGCACCTACCAGCAGGTGCACAGACACTGCACGGACTTGATACGACATGCAAAACAGCATGTCACTGCAATTGCCAGGGAACAAGGTGGAACAGGTGGTGGGTCACCAACCCAGCCCCCACTCACACACACCGAGGAGCTACTGGCCAGTCTGGGGACACCCTCAGAACAGCATCCACAAACACTAGCTGCCATCGTGGAGGTGGGTGTCTCCCAACCAATGAGCCTGGAGTTGCCTGGTAAGTCAGTACTGCACATATGGCTATTATATCCCATTTAGTTGCATGTGTCACTGTACATTATGTAAAGTAACAACATATGCAAGGTATGTGGACACACATGCTGCATACTACAGTATGCTACCTTGTGTATGCACACATGTGCATACTATATGCTATTATACAGGCGAATGTGTTAGCATGCACAGTGCACCCTGTGGCTGTCATACAGTCATGGATAATGTTCATACTGCTGTGTCAGCCCTATACAGGTACCTCTGGCGTGCCGCACAGACATGAGTCCGTTGCAGCTAAAACTGTCATCAGTATCAGGCATGTTAAAGCATAGATCTATTTGCCATGTGGCCAGTTAACACTTGCACACTTGATGTTCATTCCAGTCACGATATACAGGTCACAGCACCCATCATTTACACAGGCCACCCATATGCAATATATACAAATGAAATGATACACCAACTTGAAACCACAGTATTTGTCATTGCTACATGTGTGGTCAGTTGTGCATACTAGCGGTGGAGGTGTTCTACAATGGGGCATATGTAGTATGCATTGGAACAAGATGTGTGGTGCAAACAGTACCACACAGTGAGCTGTGAAATGGGCAGCCCACAGTTGTCACCATTGTGTTGTATGCACCTGCATTGGGTGCACACATTGTGATGTGCCATCTGACATGTCCCAGACATGTAGTGTTCTGGCTGCAATATTGTCACACTACTATCCCATGACCCATACCCACATATCAAACATACAACCCATTGTCTGCATAGCCCTGTGGATGGTGACATATCTGACATCTATGGGTGTATGTCATATGGGACAACACAGGCATGTGAGATAGATGGCCATCACACACATTTGGCCAACACATGTGCACACATGGCCATGGGGGATGGCCAGAGACATGTAGCCACACAGTAGATGTGATGTGTATACACTCTGTTGCACGTTGTCCACACATGGTCACTTATAGCCTTAGTTGACTGATTATACAGTTGATGTGGTACACTGGACATCCTAACAGCCTGTGTACAGCTAGTGGAGGTGTCACTGAAGTCTACCACATAAGATCAGTTGAACATCACAACTGTGTCATAGCATGAGATTAGTCACCTGTACAGCTTCCTCAGACACTGACACCAGATCAGGCCACAGATACTGTATATTTCCCTTGCTGCTGTAGGACATTACCGTTAGCTGTGCACCTTGTGTGTGTGTGTGTGTGATACATCAATGTCAGGTGGAAAATGGTGAAATTACATGTCCGCTATGTGTGGACATGGTTGCCAGGCAGCTAAGACCCTGTAGTTGTCATGCAGTGGTGTCAGCTGTAGGTCCTCCAGTGATCTGTCACTTGACACAGCATGGTTTGGTGTGTATACACCTCAACATCGTGGGTCACAATCCACAGTTATGTCATGGGTATTCATGAAGTTATGGCTATGCAATGTGTACATATTATGCATTGTACAGCAATACAGATGCCTCAAGATGCCATGCAATGGCACAGTGTCTGTACTTCACACTGTATAGCAATGTAGATGGCTCACACTACCCTTCCATGCTCATGCACATTTGCTAAACATGCATTCTATCTGTAGGGCAACAGGTACAGACAACACCGCAATGTGATGCCCATTACAATGCTGTACATGTGTCAGGACAGCATTGTGTCAGACATGTGTGCATGTTAATGCACACATCAGCAGAGTACATGTCAAGGTCACATCAGCCATGTGTACTATTATCCTGTTCTGGTCCACGTGGTGTATCACGGGATGCATG